>NW_027256885.1:74711634-74756634 GCF_029215685.1 Pituophis catenifer annectens
TTTGTACCACCTTTCCCATACTGCATTGAATTTTGAGTTCACATCATTATTAAGATCACTTGTTAATTTTGCCATTTCTGCACATTCTAAGATTTTGTTTATTAGTATTACCTCTGGAGGAGTTAATTTGTCCTTCCAGTATTTTGCAAAAATTAACCTGGCCGCTGTTGTAACATGAATTATAAGATGTATCTTATCTTTAGAAAATCCATCTCCGATCATTCCTAATAAAAAGATTTCAGGGGATAATTCTATTTCTTCTTCCACTATTTCTCATAACCAGTTTCGTATTTTTGTCCAAAACTTTTTTGTCTCCAGGACCACCACATATGATAGAAGGTGCCAACCTCCTTTCCACACTTCCAACATGTTGCTGAAGCACTGGGAAATATTTTTGCTAATCTAGCTGGCGCTAGATACCATCTATGGAAAATTTTGTAATGGTTCTCCCTATAGGTTGCTGATTTAGTCAGATTGTAGTTTCTGTTCCAGGCCTCCTCCCAGTCATTGAAATTTAACCTATAACCAATATTTTTTTCCCAAATATTTAATTGATTTCTGGCTATTCCTTCTGCCCTGTCCTCGCCTAGTAGCAAGTTGTAGAATTTCGCTAACATTTTCTTTTCAATCCCCAACATAATTTTGTCCAAATTGTTGTGCTTTGCCTCTATACCAGATTGGTCCCTATCTTTTTGATATCTTGAGCTTATCTGTAAGTAGCTCCACCAGTCTAAATTAAAGCCTTGATTTCTTAATGTTTCCCGAGATTTAAGAATTCCGTTGTCATCTAATATATCTTTATACGTGCCGAATTTTAGAATATCTCTTTTATTTGAGGCGGTCAGGGCCTCCATAATTGAAAGCCAATTTGGTACTTTCACATAAAATCTTTGCCTAATTTCTTCCCATGTTTGAATAAGGGTCTCCCTTAATTTGTGTTTATGAAAATATGATTTTTTTTTGTTCTTTAAATCCCATAAATAGGTGTGCCAGCCTGCCTGTAGATCGTGGCCTTCTAACGTCAAGATTCTCTTGTTTTGTAATGTGACCCATTCTTTAATCCATACTAGTTTAGCCGCCTTCTTTTTTTTTTTTTTATTGCAAAAGTTTTACAATTACACTTTCACCCCTTTTTTCTCCCCCCCTCAACCCACCCCAAACTTCCCAACCTCCCTAACCCTCCCTAGCCCACCCCTCCCCCCGGACTTCCACACAATATACTCATGTCAAGTAAAAAAAACCCCCTTTGTATAAAACTTGAACCCCTCCCTCCCCCGTATAATTTTTCATCTTCATTACATTAAAATATTACTGTCTTGACATATCATTTTCAAATGAAAGCTATTTGATACTTCCTAGTTTGATATTTGTTCTGAACATAATCTATCCACTTTTTCCATTCCCATTCATAAGTCTCTTGTGAACAATCTTTTAAGTATGCTGAAATCTTCGCCATCTCTGCAAAACTGGCCATCTTCAAAGTCCATTCCTCGATAGTGGGCAAAGCTTCATTCTTCCAGTATTTACCTATCAACAATCTTGCTGCTGTTATCATATACAGTATCAATTTTGTTTCACCCAATGTAAAACCCTTAACTATACCCAATAAAAACAGTTGTGGAGAAAATTGAATTTTTTTCTTCAAAACATTCTGCATGACCCACCAAATTTTTATCCAAAAAGCCTTAACTTTCCTACAAGTCCACCAAACATGATAATATGTAGCATCTAAACAATCACATCTCCAACATTTTGGTTGAACATTAGGGTACATACACGACAATTTTTTGGGGTCTAAATGCCATCTATAAAACATTTTATAGAAATTTTCCCTCAAATTCTGCAACTGTGTAAATTTAACGTTCTGAACCCAATTTTTTTCCCATGTTTCCAGCATCACTGGTTCTTCAAAATTTTGTGCCCACTTAATCATACAATCTTTAACTAATTCAGTTTCTGAATCCCTTTCTAACAAAACATTATAAAGCCTTTTAATATGCATTGGACCTTTCTCTTTTATGTGTCTAACCAATTCTTCCTCATGCAACATAATACCAGTTTTTTGGTCCTCTTTCCATCTCAATTGTAATTGATTATATTGTAACCAAGTTAAGTTAATCCCTTCATCCAACAGTGTCTGTAATGTCTTCAACTGCCATCTGCCCGCATCTGTAAAAAGAACCTCTTTGTATAAAAACCCCCCGAGTGACATTATATTTGTATTCCACATAATATGACCAAGATCCAGCCATAGCGGTATTTTATAATCCCATTTGAATCGGTGCTTCTTCCAAACTCTCATCAAAGAATCTCTGAGTATATGGCTTTTAAATACTTTATCCACTTTGTTGTCATAAATTAAGTAAGCATGCCATCCAAATTCAAGATCAAAACTTTCAATATTCAATATTCCAGTCTTTTTCCTTCCAAACCAATCACTTGCTAATTCAAAGCTGCTGCTTCATAATATAACTGTAGGTTTGGAAGTTTAAGACCTCCCCTTTCTGGAACATCCTGCATAATTTTCAATTTCACTCTCGGTTTTTTCTCGTTCCAGACAAACTTATTCACTCCAGTTTGCCAGACTTTCAGTTGTTTATCACTTTTAAGCACCGGAATCATTTGAAACAGAAAAAGAAATCTTGGCAAAATGTTCATCTTAACTGCTGCTATTCTTCCAAGTAGAGACAGCTGCAGTTTTTTCCAGGTCTCCATATCTTTCTGCACCTCTCGCCACAACACCTCATAATTATTTTGAAACAATTTCATGTTTGATTCTGCAACCTGAACTCCTAGATATTTTACCTTCGGTACAATCTCAAAACCTGCCCTCCTTTCAAGCTCGTGTTTACGATCTTGTGTCATATTTTTAACTATCATCTTAGTTTTTTTCTGATTCAGTCTAAAACCTGAAACTTTACCATAGTCTTGTATAATGTCCTTCATCTGGATTATTGATTCCATTGGCTGTATTAGGGTAATGACCAGATCATCTGCAAATGCCTTTATTCTATAATCCTCTTGCCTTATCATTATACCTTTCAAAATATTAGAGTCCCGTATTGTATTTAACAAGACTTCTAGTGTTAGAATAAATAGCAATGGGGATAGCGGACATCCCTGTCTTGTTCCTTTTTCAATTTTAAACTCTGTTGTCAAACTTCCATTAATAATAATCTGTGCCTTTTGCTCTTGGTAAATTGCTGAAACCGCCTGTATAAATTGGTCCCCAAAGTCCATCTTTTTTAAAGTCTTTAATAGAAAGTTCCAATCCACTCTGTCAAAGGCCTTTTCCGCATCCAGAAAAACCAGCACTGCAGGTATCTGTTTGTTCCTCTCAAGATATTCTAATAAGTCTATTACTTGCCTTACATTATCCTTCATATATCTACCCTCGATAAATCCCGCTTGGTCATCATGAATCACCTTTTGGATTACTGGCATCAGCCTGTTGGCTAGTACTTTTGCATAAATTTTATAATCAGTGTTAAGAAGAGATATTGGTCTATAATTCTCCGGGTTTTTAGGACCTGCATGTTCTTTTGGTATCAAAGAAATATAAGCTGTTGTCCATGATGGGGGTATTTTACCCCCTTGTTGAATATTACAAAACAAATCTCTAAGTTGTTCCCCCATTTCCGCTTGCAAAGTTTTATAATACACTGCAGTCAAGCCATCCGTTCCAGGAGCTTTAGCTATTTTTAATTGTTTAATTGCTACCATTATCTCCTCCTCTGTTATAGGATAATTCATTCTTTCCTTTTGTTGGTCTGTAATTTTTGTAACTCTTTTATTATCTAAATATTTTTCTATAAGTCCATTCTGCACATCCTGTTTAGCATATAGTTTAGTATAATAGTCCACAAAAGCTTCTTTAATTAATTTTTGTTGAAAAATTTCTTTCCCTCCAATATCAATATTATCAATAGTCCGTATACTCTGCTTTTTTCTTAATGTGTAAGCCAACCATCTGCCCGGTTTATTGGCATTACAAAATGTATTATGCTTCGCATATTGTAAGTTTGTTGCAACTTGTTCCGCCATAAGCATTTGAAATTGGTCTTTCAGAAGTTTTATAACACCACGTATTCTTTCATCTGTTGGGTTTTTAATAAGTAGCTGTTCTTTGTTCTTTATTTCTACTTCCAATTCAGATCTTTTCTTTTGTCGAGTCAATCTATGTTTAGAGTTCATATAAATAAGCACCCCTCTCATATAACCTTTGCTCGCATCCCACACAATTTCAATTGGGGTACCTTTATACAAGTTTATTTCAAAAAATTCTTTCAGGTGCTTTTTAAGTTCTATTATGTTTTTTTCATATCTGAACAAGTTTTCATTCACTCTCCAAGAGCGTCGCTCAGTCTTACCCATCTCAATTTCTATCCATACTGGGCTATGGTCGGACAAAGTCCTTGGAAGAATCTTTGTTCTTTTTGTCTTAACAAGTAAATCATCTGACAACAAAATAAAGTCAATCCTAGAGAAGGATCTATGTCTGTCAGAAAAAAAAGTATAATCCAATTCTTTTGGATTGTGTATTCTCCAAATATCTTTTAATTCCAGGTCTTCTTTCATATCAAAAAAAGTCTGTGGTAGTCTGATCCTGGATTTCGCCAAACTCTTTTTATCTAGTTTAGAATCAATTACTCCATTCCAATCTCCCATTATTAAAATAGATCTATAGTCCCATTGCAATATTTTAGTATGTAACATTTTATAAAAATGATCCTGTTGTTGGTTGGGAGCATAAATTCCAATCAAAAGAATTTGGCCATTTACTGTAAGCAATTCGATTGCTATAAACCTACCATCTTCATCTGCTTCTATAATTTTAGCTGTTAGTCTTTTGTTTACATAAATAACCACACCATTCTTTTTTTGCAAAGTTGAAGATATAAAATGTGTTCCTAACTTTGAGTTTATCAAGTATTTTTGGTCTTGAGTTGTGATATGAGTTTCTTGTAAACAAATTATATCATTATTAAATTGTCTCAAATATGCAAATAACTTCTTCCTTTTCTGTACTGAGTTCATCCCATTCACATTCCAAGATAAACACTTAATCGTCATCTTTATCTTTGTGAAGCAACGAGCAAAATAACCGAATGTCTTCCGGAATCTCCCCCCATGGCTCCAGTCTCTTGTGTGGTACTCTTAGCTCCCTTTTTATCTTGTCTTTCCTGTTGTTGTTGCTTTTCTTTAAGTTCCTTAGATTTTGCACGAGTTATACGCTGATCCTTAACCTCAACATTCCGAACCGAGTCCAAGATTGGAGAAGATTCCAACAGAGGCTCATCCAAAAAACCTCCTTCAGCACCCTGCATTTTCTCTAACTCCACCTGCTTTGACTGTTCTTGCGGTTCTTGTTGAAGTTGCTTCTTATCACTCTCCTCAATCTCCAGGACTGTAGATGTATGTGGAGATGGTATTCTTTCTAAAATAGTAGTATAGAAATGTTCCGCCTTCTCCACAGTATTCAAACGATGTCTTTCTCCCTTATATTTCAAAATTATGCCAGTTGGGGCATCCCACCAAAATGGTATCTCTTGTTTTTGCAGTTCTTTTACAAGAAAGCCAAAATCTTTTCTGGCTTTCAGCATTTTAGGTGGTAATTCCTTGTAAACTCCAATTTGTGCACCCCCCACTTGCACAGAAGTATGGAAAGATTTTTGCAGGATATCATTTCTTATTGCTCTATCCGTAAAATATATGACCACATCTCTAGGCAGTTGTCTTTGTCTGGCCACCCAAGAATTCACTCTGTAAATTTTATCTATTTTGTAGAAAACCACATCAGGATTAATTTTTAAGATCACCGCCAGAGCTTCAGCACAAATCTGTCTCAAATCCTGTCTGTCATCCTCTCTAATTCCTCGAAGCCTTATGGCAAATTCCATTGCCCTGAATTGCATCATAACAATTTCGTTTTCAACTCTCTGCATTTTATCATCAACATCAGAAAATTTATAGTCATTGTCTTTCATCTTAACATTGACTTCTGATTTAAATTCTTCCACTTTAGAGTCAACTTTAATGATAAATTCTCCAAGGCCAGACGCCACCTCTGATATTTTTTTAGTCACCTTGCCATAATCCTGTTTCACCATATCTTTGATTTCATTAATTTCCTGCATAATTTCCTGTTGAGATTTTTGAAGTTTATCATCTATTTCCTGTTGGGATTTTTGAAATTTATCATCCAAAGCTTTGGAAATAAATTCTTTTAGATTTTCAATATCAAAGTCTTTTTTCTGAGTCTGTATCTGTTGAGCAGGGGGAAGCTGCGTTTCATGTTTATGTGTGGGGGATCCCCCCCCTGCTACCTTTCCTTCCTGCTTCTTTGAGGCCATCCTGCCACGTAAGCTAGATTTTCTGAAGAAGGAAGTCCCTTTTCCTTTTCCACCTCCGCAGAGACTTCTAAAAATGTCCCCCAGGTTTAATCAAATGAAAACTGGAGTAAAGCCAAGTCAGATTTTTAAGAAAAGAGTTTTTCTTTTTCCCCCTCTTCTCTTATTTCTCTTTGTTACAGGCAGAGCAACTTTGTAGCAACTTTATAACTTTATAACTTTGTAACAAAGCAAGATGACTTCACAAATCCACTCTCACTAACTCGTTAATTCTAGTGCTGGGCGCCATATTTTTTCAAATCACTTTCACTCGCTCATATTTTTTCTTGAATTAAAAAGTCAACAAAGCACTAATACTTGCGATTTCCAAGTTACAGGGTTCAAGTTAATATTTCCGCTGCTTGTTGAGGTTGGTTCCATTCACTTTAAACGTTTGCTGCAGCCGGCTTGTTCTGCTGAAGGCAGAATCGTCCCACGCCGCCCGGAGTCTCAGCAGGTTGGGAGGGAGCTGCGCCTGTTTCCTCCCCAGAAGCAATTCCCTGGGGCCTTACAGGGGCTCAACCTATACCCTGCTATCTCTCCTCCTTCAATCCTCGGGATTTCGGAGTTTTCGAGCCACTTCTTGATCGCGAGGCGGCTCTACAGGCGGCAGGGCTGGCGGTGCTTAAAAAGGCACCGTCGTCGCCGAAGCTAGCAAACCGGAAGTCCCCAGTTTAGCCGCCTTCTGATATACTTCCCAGTCAGGTAATCCAAAGCCACCCATGTTTCTTTTCCCTTGTAGTGTCTTATATGCAATCCTCGCCTTCTTCCCTTCCCTTCCCATAAAAAGTCTCGCACCTTCTTTTCCAGATCCAAGAAATATTTTTTGTCGAGATTCACTGGTATAGTTTGGAATAAAAATATAATTTTATCTGTCTATCTGTCTATCTGTCTATCATCTGTTTATCTATCTATCCATCTATCTATCGTCATCTATGTCTATATCTATCCATCTATTTTCTATCTATCTATAAATCATCATTTGTCAATGTCTGCCTTTCTGTTTATCATCTGTCTGACGGTCTGTCGGTTTGTCTGTCTATCTATCTATCTATCTATCTATCTATCTATCTATCTATCTATCTCTATTATATCTATCTATAAATCATCATCTGTCTATCTATCTATCTATCTGTCTGTCTGTCTGTCTGTCTGTCTATCTATCTGTCTGTCTATCATCATCATCAAAATCTATCATCTCTCTGTGTCTGTCTGTCTGTCTGTCTATCTATCTATCTATCTATCTATCTATCTATCTATCTATCTTCCATCGTCTGTCTGTCTGTCTATCTATCTATCTCAGTTATATCTATCTATAAATCATCATGTCTGTCTGTCTATCTATCTATCTATCTATCTATCTATCTATCTATCTATCTATCTATTATCATCATCTATGTCTATATTTATCTATTTTCTATCTATCTATAAATCATCATTTATCAATGTCTGTCTATCTATCTGTCATCTATCTATCTATCTTTCATCATCATCATCATCTATGTCTATATCTATCTCTATTATATCTATCTATAAATCATCATCTGTCTATCTATCTATCTTTCTATCATCATCATCATCTATGTCTATATCTATCTATCTCTATTATATCTATATATAAATCATCTATCTATCTATCTATCTATCTATCTATCTATCTATCTATCTATCTATCTTTCTATCATCATCATCACCTATGTCTATATCTATCTATCTCTATTATATCTATATATAAATCATCTATCTATCTATCTATCTATCTATCTATCTTTCTTTCTATCATCATCATCTTTGTCTATATCTATCTATATATCTCTATTATATCTATCTATAAATCATCATCCGTCTGTCTGTCTGTCTGTCTGTCTGTCTCTCTCTCTCTCTCTCTCTCTCTCTCTCTCTCTCTATCTATCATCTGTCTGTCTGTCTGTCTATCTATCTATTATCATCATCATCTATCACCTCTCTCTCTCTCTCTCTCTCTCTCTCATATCTGTTTATCTATCTATTCATTTTTCTATCACCATCTATGTCTATATCTATATTCTATCTTTCTATAAATCATCATTTATCAATGTCTGTCTGTCTGTCTGTCTATCTATCAACTGTCTGTCTGTCTGTCTATCTATATATCTCTATTATGTCTATCTATGAATCATAATTTCTGTCTGTCTGTCTGTCTATCTCTCTATCTCTCTATCTCTATTATATCTATCTAAAGATCATCATCTGTCTGTCTATCATCTGTCTGTCTGTCATGCTTGCTTGGCTCCAAACCAGATAAGATCAAGAAGGATTCATGGTATTTAGCTCTTCACATTATTACAGCGGCGAGATTGATATACGCTCAATTTTGGAAAAAACAGAATATCCCATCAGAGGAAGCAATCATAAAAAAGATTCTGGATTGTGCAGAAGCTGATAAATTAACCAAAAAATTAAAAGATAAGGACCAAACACAAACATGTTTATCCTGGGAGAAACTATATATTTGGCTAGAGAAGAGAATGTCATAACCCAAAGTAAATGTGGAAGGATTGTTAAGGAGGAAACTATACTAAATGAGGTCGGTTAGACCTAATTGATATATTAAGAGAGATGAGTTGCTCTATCTCCCCTGGAATGTAATATAATATTGAATACTCAGATATGAAGGCACCATCTGTACCTACCATTTGTGTGTTATTTGTAATGTTCTTTGTGTTGTACGTTATTTATATGGTGTACTGTTATTTTTTTTGTTTGTTTTTAATGGAAAATGTAAACTTCCAGTTGGCGCCGCCGTCGTCGCGAGACGGTCTCTTTAAGACCACCAGCCCCGCCGCCCGTAAAGAGCCGCCTCTACAGTTGAGAGGCAGCTTAAAAAACTCCACGTTCTTGAGGAAACGGGAGGAGAGCCGGCGAGACCAGGTAGAGCCCCCTGCGAAGTCCCCAGATTGTCTTTTTTGCTTCTGGGGAGGAAGCAGGGTGAGGCTCCCTATCCAGCTCGCTGAGGCTCCGGACTCCGCGGACAACTCTGCATCCAGCAGAGCCAGACGATGCGACCAACATAACCAGTGAAATCCAAGAGAATCATCAAAAATAAACAGGGTGGAATCTGGACTTGAAACTCAAAACTGCAAGTATTTGTATTAGCCCTGTGATTGAACTTAAGAACGGAGAAAAAGTGAAAGTCTGCTAAAATAGCGTCCGGCTTCAGCGGTAGGAAAAAAGCTGAAAGCGAAAGTGGATTTGCCTGAGTGTTTTAATACGTTACAAAGTATCTAAAGCAACAGCGCTGGCTAGAAGAAAAGGGAAAAGTTCTTTTTAAAGTGTTTTTGATCTGTTCCTTCTCCCTTAGAGACTTGATTAAAGCTGGGGAAATTCTTGAAAGGATTTTGTGGTGAAAAGGGAGGGAGGACTTCCTTCTTAGAAAGAATCAGACTGCATGGCAGAATGGCTTCAAAGCAGACAAAGCCAGCCACTAAAGCTGCAGGGGGGGGATTTCCCCCACCCACAAGTCACAAGAGCAGCTATTAAGTTTGCAGACTCAGAGCCAAGCGCAGGAGACTGATTTTAAAGATTTGAAGGAATTTATTGCTGCGGCTCTGATGAAACAAAATGAAGTTTGGACCAGAAATTTGAAAAATCTCAACAGGAAATTAAGGAGGTGGTTCAAGAAAAGTATGACAAGATGAAGCGTGACATACTGACAGTTGTGACTGGCTTGTCAGAAGTAGTTGTCCAGATTGATAAAAAAGTGGAAGAACTTAGTTCAGAAGTAGAATCTAAAATGAAGGAAGCTGATTATAAAATTTCTAATGTTGACAATAAAACGCAAAGGATTTAAAATGAAGTGACAATGATGCAATTTAGATTCATGGAGTTTGCTGTAAGACTGAGAGGAATAAAAGAAAATAACAGAGAAGATTTGAGAAAGGTTTGTGCTGATGCCCTGGCTGTGATGCTAAAGGTTAGCCCTGAGGAGATTTTGTGCAAGATGGACAAGGTCTATAGAGTGAATTCTTGGGTGGCAAGGGAAAGGCAATTGCCTAGAGATGTGGTGATCTACTTTACAGATAGAAGAATAAGAAATGATATCTTGCAAAAGTCTTTTGTTTCTACTATTCAAGTGGATGGAAGGGAGATTGGAATTTACAAAGAGTTGCCGCCTAAGATGCTAAGAGATAGAAAGGACTTTGGATTTTTGGTGACTGAATTAAAGAAACAACAAATTCCATTCAGATGGGATGCTCCAGTTGGCATAATATTGAGGTATCAAGGAGAGAGATATCGATTAAACACTGTTGAAAAAGCGGAAGATTTCTACTTCAATGTTTTTAAAACTGGCGCAACATCTCCACGTACATCCTCAGTGTTAGGTATAGAGGAGGGTGAGAAAGAGAAGCAATTTGAACAAGAGCTTGAAGAGCAGCGGAAACAGATGGAGGTGGAGGCAATGGAAACTCAAGGAGCAACAGGGGGTTTTTTGGATGAACCTTTGCTGGATCTTCCTTTAGAGGCTTTAGGTGGACCACCCAAAAATACAAGAGAAGTGGCAGTGGATCTCGAGTTGATGTCGTATAAAGCTAAAGACCAGCGTATAACTTGTGCAGCTTATAAACAAATTCTAGAGAAACAACAGCAGAGATCTAAGCTATCGCAAGATAAGAAGGGAGTCAATGGTAAAGCACAAAAATCCAAAGCTATGGGAGGAGCTAAGCCGAAGACTACCAGTCTGGAACAGAAACTTCAGCAAATGCTCTTAAATGCTTCAGGAGACTACAAATGACAATTAAGTTTTTATCTTGGAATGTGAATGGATTGATTTCACCACAGAAAAGAAGGAAGGTATTTCATTATCTGAGACAATTTAATAATGATGTTATTTGCCTACAAGAAACTCATATTAGAATACAAGATCAAAAATATTTGATAAATCCTAGATTAGGAGCACAGTTTATAGCCTCAAATTCGGAGAAAAAGAATGGTGTAGTGATTTATATAAATAAAAGATTGCCAGCAAAAATTTTAGAAGCAGATGATTGTGGAAGATATATAGTAATTGAACTTTCTACAGATAATGGTCCAATTTTGGTGATTGGAATTTATGCTCCTAATCAGCAACAAGAAAATTTTTATAAAATATTGTACTCTAAAATATTACAATGGGACTACAGATCTATTTTACTTATGGGAGATTGGAATGGAGTAATAGATCCCAAAAAAGATAAAAAGAGCTTGGCAAAGTCATGTGTTAAATTACCACAGATCTTTTTTGATATGAAAGAAGATTTGGAATTGAAAGATATATGGAGAGTGCATAACCCAAAAGAACTGGACTATACTATTTTTTCAGACAGACATAGATCCTTCTCTAGGATTGATTTTATTCTACTCATGGCTGACTTACTTTTAAAAACAAAGAAAACAAAGATATTTCCGAGGACTTTAACTGACCATAGCCCGGTATGGATAGAAATGGAAATGGGAAAGAATGAGAGAAGATCGTGGAGAGTAAATGAAAACTTATTTAGATATGAAAAGAATGTAAATGAACTTAAAAAGCAAATGAAGGAATTTTTTGAAATGAACTTGAATAAGGGTACCCCTATTGAAATTGTTTGGGATGCGAGTAAGGCGTATATGCGGGGGGTACTGATCCATATGAATTCCAAACATAAATCAAATTGACAAAGAAAAAGATTAGAATTGGAAGGAGAGATAAAGAAAAAAGAACAGTTGCTCATAAAACACCCAACAGATGAAAAACTACAAGGAATTATAAAACTTTTGAAAGACCAATTTCAAATGCTCACAGCAGAACAAGCAGCAACTAATTTACAATTTGCAAAACATAATACATTTTGCAACACTAATAAGCCGGGCAGGTGGTTATCTTACATACTGAGGAAACAACAGACTACTCGGACTATTGGCAGTATTGAGTATGGAGGGAAGGAAGTTTTTCAACAAAGACTAATTAAAGAAGCCTTCTTAGATTATTATACCAAATTATATGCCAAAGATGATATACAGAATGAACTTATAAATAAATATCTAGAAGAAAGGAGAGTTATGAAAATTTCTAGTGATCAAAAGGAAAGAACGAGTTTACCAATAACAGCTGAGGAGATTATTGTTGCTATTAAACAACTGAAAACAGCTAAAGCTCCAGGAACGGATGGTTTAACTGTGGTGTATTATAAAACTTTACAAGCAGAAATGATTGAACATCTTAAAGACTTATTTTGTAGCATACAACAAGGGGGTAAAATACCCCCTTCATGGAAAGCAGCTTTTGTTTCTTTGATACCGAAAGAGGAAGCAGGTTCTACAAAACCGGAAAATTTTAGACCAATATCTCTCCTGAATACGGATTATAAAATTTTTGCAAAAGTATTAGCCAACAGACTAATGCCAGTTATTCAAGAGGTGATTCATCATGATCAAGCAGGATTTATAGAAGGCAGATACATGAAGGATAATGTGAGGCAAATTATAGATTTATTGGAATATCTTGAGAAGAATAAACAGATCTCTGCAGTGCTGGTGTTTTTGGATGCAGAGAAGGCCTTTGATCGAGTGAACTGGAACTTTCTATTAAAGACTTTAAGACAGATGGACTTTGGGGATCAGTTCGTGCAGGCGGTTTCAGCAATTTATCAAGAGCAAACAGCACAAATTATCATTAATGGAAGCTTAACTACAAACTTCAGTATAGAAAAAGGCACAAGACAAGGTTGTCCGTTATCCCCGCTGTTGTTTATTCTAACTCTAGAAGTCTTGTTGAACACAATACGGGACTCGAGCACTTTGAATGGAATAGTTATAAGGCAAGAGGATTACAGAACAAGGGCATTTGCAGATGATCTGGTTGTTACCCTAACGCATATGGTTGTTACCATAACGCAATTATTATGGAATCAATAATTCAGATGAAAGACATTATAGAAGAATATGGTATGGTATCAGGATTTAGACTGAATCAGAAAAAAACCAAGATGATAGTTAAAAATATGACAGTTGATCAAAAGAAGGAACTTGAAAGGAAGGCAGGCTTTTTTTTTTTTTTTTTGAAAAAAGTTTTATTTTAGATTAAAAATAAAATAAAAAAAAACAAAAAAAAAAACAAAAAAAACACAACAATAACATAAAAATATCATCCTTACAAACGATCATAGACATCATCTCAATCGGTTAAAATCATTTCGTGCTTACAATTCTCCAAATCTCCTCATATAACAATTATTCTTTACTTAAACTAAAAATACATATTTAAACATTTCATATATGCTATCTCATCTCCATACTTTTTTATCAAACCATTGATAAAATATCTCCCATATCAAATAGTATTGTTTATCTTCCTGTTCTCTTATTTCAAATGTCAATCTACTCATTTCAGCACAGTCCAACATTTTCATAATAATTTCTTCATCAGTAATTATCTTCTCTCCTTTCCAGTTTTTGGCAAATACAATTCTGGCCGCTGTTAAAATGTTCACAATTAAGTATTGTAGTTCTTTATTAAATGTCTCTGGTAAGATTCCTAATAAAAATATTTCTGGTTTAAAGTCAATATGTCTCTTTGTCATTTTTTTCTAACCATGTATGTATTTTAGTCCAAAATCTCCTTGCTTCCACGCATGTCCACCACATATGGTAATACGATCCTGGAGTTTGATGACACTTCCAACATTTCTCTGATTTATTCTTAAACATCCTGGCTATTCTCGTCGGGGGTAGATGCCACCTGTAAAACATTTTATACAAATTCTCTTTATATGCTGTTGACATTGTCATTTTATAATTATGTGACCACAATTTTTGCCATTTCTCTAAATCAATACTATAACCAAAGTTTTTTCCCCATGCTATCATTGATTCTTTAACTTGTTCTTCTTCCAGTTTTGCTTCAAGTAAATATCCATATAGCTTTTTAATTATATGGTCATCTGAACCCATTAATATCTTGTCTAAACCAGTCGAAACACTATAAATACCTTCTTGTTTAAAATCTTCTCAATATCTGGAAAGTATTTGCATGTATGAAAACCAATCTATCTTAATTCCCTGATCTTCTAAATTTTGTTTCAATTTAAGTTCACCCTTTTCATCCAATAATTCATTATATCTAACAATTTGTTCCCCTTCAAATACCACTGGATAAGAAAAAGCTTCAATTGTGGATACCCAGACTGGAATCTTCAGATAATGGTACTTTTTGATCTTCTCCCATGTCAAAAACAAAGCTTCACGTGTCTGGTGCCTTCTAAAATACCCCTGAATTTTAGTTCCTTTATACCATAAGAAAGCATGCCATCCCATCAGCAAATCATGTCCCTCCAAATTTAATAATCTAGTATTTTTCAATATCACCCATTCTTTAATCCACATTAAACAAACCGCTTGATAGTATAATTCAAAATCCGGTAATCCAAAACCACCCCTCATCTTAGCATCTTGTAACAGTTTAAGTTTTATCCTTGCCTTCTTTCCCTGCCAAACATTTTTCAAAACCATTTTATTTAAATCTGTAAAAAATTCCTTACCCAGCTTTACAGGAATTGTCTGAAAAAGATACAAAATTCTAGGTAAAATATTCATCTTAATAGTTGCAATTCTACCAATCAAAGATAACTGCAAGTTTCCCCATTTCCCCAAATCCTGTCCTATCTGTTGCTTAAGCTTATTATAATTATTTTCTTTAAGAGAACTACATCTTGCTGTTAATTGAATCCCCAAGTATTTTACCTTATTTGTGACCTGCATCTTAGAGATCTCCTTCAGTTCTTCATTTTGTTTTTTTAACATATTTTTAGTCATTATCTTTGTCTTCTCTTTATTAATTTTCAAACCAGCAACCTCCCCAAATTTGCCTATTTTTTCTATCAATTTATTTATTGATATTAGTGGTTCTTCAATAATAAAAACCAGGTCATCAGCAAAGGCTTGTAATTTATATTCTTCCTTTCTAATTTTCATTCCCTTTATCTCTTTTTCTTCTCTAACCTTTCTATTCAACACTTCCAACGTCAATATAAATAACAATGGGGATAAGGGACATCCTTGTCGAGTACCTTTTTCTATTTCAATAGCATTGGTCAATTCTCCATTAATCATTACCTTTGCTGTCTGTTTCGTATATATAGCTTCAATTGCCTGAATAAATTTCCTTCCAAAGCCCATCTCTTCCATTTGTAACATCATAAATCGCCAGTTCACATTATCAAATGCTTTTTGTGCATCTAAAAATACCAAAGCCATTTGTTTTTCAGGGTGCGCTTCATAATATTCTAGAGTATTCAAAATTATTCTTATATTATCTCTAATTTGTCTTTTTGGAAGAAATCCATTTTGATCTGGATGAATGCGTTCTGTAAGTATTTTTTAACTTTCCCCTCTTCAACTTGCTCTCTTCTATAAAGTTGCCTATAGTATTCTTGTATTATTTTTCCCATCTCTTTATTTCCAAATTTACTTTGTCCTTGATCATCAATCAGTTGCGTTATTTTTTTTGATTCCCTTTCTTTTTTCAATTTATATGCTAGCCACCTTCCCGGTTTATTTGCGTTTTCAAAATAGTTCTGTTTAGCACTTCTTATTTTTTGGGCTAGCTCTTCCTTCTCCAGTAAGTCCATTTTATGTTTTAACATATCCATTTTCATTTTAACATCTTTCTTATGTGGATCTTTCTGGAGTTCCTTTTCAAATCTCTTATGTTCATTCTTTAATATTGTAAAAGTTTGTCTTTTTTTCACATTCCTTTTCTTTATGTAATCTATTATTATACCTCTAGCATAGGCCTTCATTGTATCCCAACGGTTTTGTATTGATGTATCTTCTTTTTTATTCTCCTTAAAGAAAAACTCCAACTCTCTTTGCATTTTCTGTACAAATTCTTTTTCTTTTAAAATTGTATTATTCAAAGTCCATCTGGCTTTCCTTTTTTGACCTTTCCAAGTTACTATCACTGGGTTATGGTCAGCCCATAAGTTAGTGTCTATTTCCACCTGTTCAATTTTCGGAATTAAGTCCATTGTTGTCCACATCATATCTAACCTGGACCAAGATAAGTGCCTGTTTGAATAAAAAGTGTATTGTCTATTCTTCCCATTTCTAATTCTCCATATATCTTTCAAATTTATTTCCTCTGTCATTTTAAAGAAAGAGTTTGGCAGTGTCTTTCTATTATGCTTTCCTGTTTTTGTTGTTTTATAGTCCAATTTTTCATCTGCTATTCCATTAAAGTCTCCCATCATGCATATATTATCATAGTCCATTTCGATTATTTTCATATGTAAATTTCGAAAGAAGTCACTCTGATTGTTATTTGGCGCGTATATTGCAACTAGAAGTATCTTCATGTTATTATCAATTATCTCCACTATCAAAACTCTACCCTCTGAATCTGCATATATTTGTTCCGCTTTTATTGAATTTTTAATATATAGAACAATGCCTCTCTTTTTGTGTTGCGATAATGATGAAAATTTTTTCCCAAGTTTGGTTTGTGCCAATAATTTTCCGTGTTGCTTTTTAATGTGAACTTCTTGCAAACAAATTATATCGAAATTTAGCTTCTCTAATTTATGAAAGACCTTTCTTCTTTTCACAGCCGAATTGAGTCCATTTATATTTATTGAAATTAATTTCGTTGCATCCATATTCATATTTTATATGTAGGATTTATTGCTTTAGTTGATCTTACTTCCCGTTGTTCTTTGGATTCCACAATCCCGCCAACAGTGCCTTCCGTTGATTCAATCATTAACATTTCCTCTTCTGTAGGTTTTGTCGACATCAGTGTAGCTTGTGTTTCTGTTTCCATTGCCACTTCCTTTTCCTTTAAAAAATCTTCATAAAAAGCTCTCGCTTTTTCAATTGTATCTAGCCTGTATCTTTGCAGTTGCCATGTTAAAATCAATCCTTCTGGTATCAGCCATCTAAAATTAGTAGATTCAAAATCACCCTTTTGAATTAGTATCTTAGTCAAAAATTTATACTCTTTTCTCGCATCTCTCACTTTCCTTGGTATTTGTTTCAAGACTACTACTTCCTTCTCCTTGAATTTCAATGTTTTTTCTCTCGCCACTTGAAGAATTTGTGCTTTGATCGATTTCTTAGTAAATCTTATATGAACTTCTCTTGGTAATTTATTGCGCATAGCATATCTAGTGTAAACTCGATAGATCTCGTCCACACTGTATGCCATCTCCTCTCTAGGTATCTCCAGAGCATCAGCAAGCATAGAAATCATGACATTCGCAAGATTTTCTCCTTTCTCTTCCTCCACATTTTGAAATCTAAGATAGAATTCTGCTCTATCCATTTCCAATTCCACTACTGCACTTCTTTCGCTTTCCACCTCTCTTAGTCTATTGTCAAAATCTTTCATTTTTTCCCCCTTTCGGTCGTCCTTCTTCTCAAGCTCTTGTAGTCTTCCTTCAAATTCTGACATTGCCTGTTGTATGCTAACCACTTTTTCATCTGTCTTTATTAATTGTTGTTCCATCCGTTGAACATTCTCATCTGTCTTAAGTAATTGCTGTTCCATCCTCTGAACTACACTCAAAATTGCTTGTAGTGATGCTTCTTTCTCTTTCTCTTTCTCTTGTTGTGTCATGGTCTGGACTGGGTGTTGTCCTCCAGATGGAGATGCAAAAGATGTGGTTGCTGCTCCCACTGTTACTGTTTTTTTACTCATTTTATTATAATCCACTAGTGTAAAGACCAAAAGAAGAGATAAAAAATTAAAAGACAAAAAGCAAAAAGGAGGCCAAAAAGGGAAAAAGAAAAAGGAGAGGCAAAAAGGCCAAAAAAAAAAGAGGAAAAGAAAAAAAAATGAAAAAGGAAAAAAGAAACCCCCCCCCCCCCAAAAAAAACCCCGACTCTTCAGGTTCTTCCAAACCCTAATCCAACTAAGATTCCCTTAAAAAGGGAAGAGGAAAGGAGAAAAAAAAAAGGAGAGGGAAAAAAAATTCTTGTATAAGCAAAATATCAAGGAAATAGAAAAAGAATGATGAATTACAAAAATATAGAGGTCCAAAATCAAAAATCCACAATAAGAAGCAATATGGAGGGGAGTAAAAGAACCATAGGAAATAAAAAAAGAAAAAAAAAGGAAAAAGAGAAGAAAAAAAGCTTCAGGCTCTTGAATGCCTAAATCCGATTCAATTCAATCCTTAAAAGGTCTTAAAATAAAAAAGGATCTTTCCTTATATTTTTCCGGAAAGCGTACAGAGAGTTCTCTCTCATACAAGCCTCAAGAAGAGAAAATAATAGTAGCTGCCCCAAAGAATGATGATAATAGAGAGGAAAAATTCCCCTTCACACTTTTCCAAGGCTCCTACTTCAAAGCCACCAAGAACACCTGAATCAACATTGCAGATAGATACTGTCTCAGATGCTCTCTTCACTTATGCTAAACAAGCTGGAGCTCAGAGCCACTTTGTTATTGTTTTGGCTACAATATATCTTTAATCTTTCTGCCTGGGTAGCAGCTGAGTTTCTTCTCTTCTTTTCTTTTCCCCAGTAGATGGCAGCACTTCCACTCTCTTAGCTTTCCTACTTTAAAAGTCCAAATCCTCTTTATAGAAAGTTAAAATTGAGAGGAAATGTTATATAAAAAAAAAAGAATCAAAAGAAAGGAAAAGAAAAGGCTTCACAGTGGATCAAACACAATTCAGACAAAATTCTTTCTTTTCCTTTTTTTAAACAAAACACAGTCCCAAAGATCAATGCCTTCCCTCCTCTTCTCATTCAGTCCAGCCTCGGTCTTAGAAAAAACAATTAGTTTAAAAAGTTCCAATCAGCATTCGGGTTTCAAATAATCTATTTCAAAATAAATTCGCTGCTTAGCTTCCTTTTAATAATCATCCACTCACTCATCCCTTAAGGTGAACTTGTCAGTCAAAATAAAGCTCTCTCACCAGATCGGATAGCTGTCGTTCCTCTTTCTTCCTCCGAAGCTGCCCCAGCCTTGACAGCCGCAGTGGCTGCGTCCCCGCTGCCGGAAAAAGGGCTTTCCTGGATCAAAAATAGCTTTGAAATAGTACCAAAGGTGAGATATCTAGGAGTTCAAGTTGCAGATTCAAATATAAAACTTTTCCAAAATAATTATGAGGTGTTGTGGCGAAAGGTACAAAAGGATATGGAAACCTGGAAAAAACTGCAGCTGTCTCTACTTGGAAGAATAGCAGCAGTTAAAATGAATGTTCTACCTAGGTTTTTATTTTTGTTTCAAATGATTCCGGTGCTTAAAAGTGATAAACAGCTAATGGAATGGCAAAAAGGAGTGAATAAGTTTGTTTGGAATGAGAAAAAGCCAAGAGTTAAATTGAAAATTATGCAAGATGTTCGTGAAAGGGGTGGTCTTAAACTTCCAAACCTACGATTGTACTATGAAGCAGCAGCGTTGACACAAGCAAGTGATTGGTTTGGAAGGATAAAGACTGGAATATTGAATATAGAGAGTTATGATCTTGAATTTGGTTGGCATGCATATTTATTCTATGAAAATAAAGTGGATAAAGTATTCAACAGCCATATGCTTAGAAACTCCTTGATGAGAGTATGGAAGAAGCACCGGTTCAAATGGGATTATAAAATACCGTTGTGGTTGGATCTTGGTCATATCATACGGAATATAAATATAAAGTCACTCGGGGGGTTTTTATACAAAGAAGTACTTTTTAATGATGGGGGCAGATGGCAATTAAAGACATTAAACACACTGTTGGAAGAAGGGATTAATCTAACTTGGTTACAGTATAATCAACTTCAACTGAGATGGAGAGAAGATCAAAAAACTGGTTTAATGTTGCATGAAGAAGAATTGGTTAGACAGATAAAAGATAGAGGCCCAATGCATATCAAGAGGGTTTATAATGTTTTGTTAGAAAGAGACTCAGAAAACGAATTGGTTAAAGATTGTATGATAAAATGGGCACAAAATTTTGCAGAACCAGTTATGATGGAAACGTGGGAAAAAATATGGGTTCAGAATGTTAAATTTACACAGTCACAGAATTTGAGGGAAAATTTTTATAAAAAGTTTTATAGGTGGCATTTAGATCCTAAGAAATTGTCATGCATGTATCCTAATGTTCAACCAAAATGTTGGAGATGTGATTGTTTGGATCCTACATATTATCATATATGGTGGACTTGCAAGAAAGTGAAGGCTTTCTGGATAAAAATTTGGTGGGTTATGCAAAATGTTCTGAAGAAAAAACTCCAATTTTCTCCTCAATTGTTTTTATTGGGCATAGTTAAGGGTTTTTCAATGGGTGAAACAAAATTGATATTGTATATGGCGACAGCAGCTAGGTTACTGATTGGTCAATATTGGAAAAGGGATGTTTTGCCTACTATTGAAGAATGGACTTTGAAGGTGGCCAGTTTTGCAGAAATGGCGAAGATATCAGCATACTTAAAAGACCGGACTCAAGAGACTTATGCATGGGAGTGGAAGAAATGGATAGATTATGTGCAGAATAAATATCAAACTAGGAAGTACCAGATAGCTTTTAGTTGAATGTTGTGTAGAAATGTATAGTATATAGGGGTTAGAATAGTTTAATGTCATGTAGAAATGTATAGTACACGGGGGGGGGGAGGGAATAGAAGGGCGGTAAATTATGATATAATATGATTTGGATTTGGATTTCACCTTGGGGAAGTCATGGGAGGAGGGGAGGGTTAGGGAGGGTTAGGAAGGGAAAGGGGGGGAATGGGAAAAATTGTATTTGTAAAACTTTTTCAATAAAAAAAAAGAAAATGTAAATAAAGACTATTTTTTTATAAATCATAATTTCTGTCTGTCTGTCTGTCTATCTCTCTATCTTTCTATCTCTCTATCTCTCTATCTCTTTATCTCTCTATCTCTCTATCTCTCTATCTCTCTATCTCTCTATCTCTCTATCTCTCTATCTCTCTATCTCTCTATCTCTCTATCTCTCTATCATCTCTCTATCTCTCTATCTCTCTATCTCTATTATATCTATCTATAAATCATCATCTGTCTGTCTATCATCTGTCTGTCTGTCTGTCTCTCTGTCTATCTATCTATCTATCTATCTATCTATCTATCTATCTATCTATCATCATCATCAGCATAATCTTTCATCTCTGCTTGTGTGTGTGTGTATCTATCTATCTATGTATTATCGTCATCATCTATCACCTCTCTCTCTCTCTCTCTCTCTCTCTTATCATCATCTATTCTCTCTCTCTCTCTCTCTCTGTCTATCTAACTATCTGTCTATCTGTCTATTTATCTATCATCTGTTTATCTATCTATCTATCCATCTATCTATCATCATCTATGTCTATATCTATCCATCTATTTTCTATCTATCTATAAATCATCATTTATCAATGTCTGTCTGTTTATCATCTGTCTGACGGTCTGTCGGTTTGTCTGTCTATCTATCTATCTATCTATCTATCTATCTATCTATCTATCTATCTATCTATCTCTATTATATCTATCTATAAAACATCATCTATCTATCTATCGATCTATCTGTCTATCTATCTATCTGTCTGTCTATCATCAACATCATCATCTATCATCTCTCTGTGTCTGTCTGTCTATCTATCATCATCTATCATCTCTCTCATTTATCTCGATAAATCTATCTTCATCATCATCATCATCATCATCTATGTCTATATCTATCTATCTCTATTATATCAATCTATAAATCATCATATCTATCTATCTATCTATCTATCTATCTATCTATCTATCTATCTATCTTCCATCCGTCTGTCTGTCTGTCTATCTATCTATCTCACTTATATCTCAGTTATATCAAAAAAAAATTTTATCGATTGTAAGGAAGATGAGCTCAGTTAGAGAGGAGCTATCCTATTTGGGTTATCTAGTCTTGGCAACTTATCTATTGAAATTTGATATTGTAAAATTTTAATGTCATCTATCATATATTTTTAGATTGCTATTTTTGTAACTGTTTTATCTTTTTCCCTTTTTCTTTTCTGTTTTGTTTGAAAAGGCCTTCGGGCTATTCAATAAACTATACCATCTCACTTATATCTATCTATAAATCATCATGTCTGTCTGTCTGTCTGTCTGTCTGTCTGTCTGTCTGTCTGTCTATCTATCTATCTATCTATCTATCTATCTATCTATCTATCTATCTATCTATCTATTATCATCATCTATGTCTATATTTATCTATTTTCTATCTATCTATAAATCATCATTTATCAATGTCTGTCTATCTGTCATCTATCTATCTTTCATCATCATCATCATCATCATCTATGTCTATATCTATCTCTATTATATCTATCTATAAATCATCATCTCTCTATCTATCTATCTTTCTATCATCATCTATGTCTATTTCTATCTATCTCTATTATATCTATATATAAATCATCTACCTATCTATCTTTCTATCATCATCATCTTTGTCTATATCTATCTATCTCTATTATATCTATCTATCAATCATCATCCGTCTGTCTGTCTGTCTGTCTGTCTCTCTCTCTCTCTCTATCTATCATCTGTCTGTCTGTCTGTCTATCTATCTATTATCATCATCATCATCTTTCACCTCTCTCTCTCCCTCTCTCTATCATCTGTTTATCTATTCATTTTTCTATCATCATCTATGTCTATATCTATTTTCTATCTATCTATAAATCATCATTTATCAATGTCTGTCTGTCTGTCTATCAACTGTCTGTCTGTCTGTCTGTCTGTCTGTCTGTCTATCTCTCTATCTCTCTATCTCTATTATATCTATCTATAAATCATCATCTGTCTGTCTATCATCTGTCTGTCTGTCTATCTGTCTATCTATCTATCTATCTATCTATCTATCTATCTATGTATTATCATCATCATCTATCACCTCTCTCTCTCTCTCTCTCATCATCATCATCTATTCTCTCTCTCTCTATCTGTCTATCTATCTATCTATCTGTCTATCTGTCTATCTGTCTATCTATCTATCTGTCTATCTGTCTATTTATCTATCATCTGTTTATCTATCTATCCATCTATCTATCATCATCTATGTCTATATCTATCCATCTATTTTCTATCTATCTATAAATCATCATTTATCAATGTCTGTCTTTCTGTTTATCATCTGTCTCACGGTCTGTCGGTTTGTCTGTCTATCTATCTATCTATCTATCTATCTATCTATCTATCTATCTCTATTATATCTTTCTATAAATCATCATCTGTCTATCTATCTATCTATCTATCTATCTATCTATCTATCTATCTATCTATCATCATCATCATCATAATCTATCATCTCTCTGTGTCTGTCTATCTATCTATCTATCTATCATCATCTATCATCTCTCTCATTTATCTCGATAAATCTATCTTCTTCATCATCATCATCTATGTCTTTATCTATCTATCTCTATTATATCTATCTATAAATCATCATGTCTGTTTTTCTGTCTGTCTATCTATCTATCTATTATCATCATCTATGTCTATATTTATCTATTTTCTATCTATCTATAAATCATCATTTATCAATGTCTGTCTGTCTATCTGTCATCTATCTATCTTTCATCATCATCATCATCATCTATGTCTATATCTATCTCTATTATATCTATCTATAAATCATCATCTGTCTATCTTTCTATCTTTCTATCATCATCATCATCTATGTCTATATCTATCTATCTCTATTATATCTATATATAAATAATCTATCTATCTATCTATCATCTATCTATCTATCTATCTTTCTATCATCATCATCTTGTCTATATCTATCTATCTCTATTATATCTATCAATCATCATCCGTCTGTCTGTCTGTCTGTCTCTCTCTCTCATCTGTCTGTCTGTCTATCTATTATCATCATCATCTATCACCTCTCTCTCTCTCTCTATCATCTGTTTATCTATCTATTCATTTTTCTATCATCATCTATGTCTATATCTATTTTCTATCTATCTATAAATCATCATTTATCAATGTCTGTCTGTCTGTCTATCTATCTATCAACTGTCTGTCTGTCTGTCTATCTTGTTGCAATCATCCTGGCTGGCTCCTCATGAGTAGTCCAGATTAGAGAAAGCACAAGGACAGGTGTTTCTCGGGATGAGAGAGCAGAGAACAAAAGTCTGCCATCTCTTTTATTAGTTATCAAAATACAGCGTCATCAGAAGGCGTTATTATGGCTACATATCTCATATTACATACATGAAAAAAGAAAAGCATCCATATAGGTTTCACATTCTACAATTTACAGTAAATCACGTGAATTCTAGGAAAGCGATACTTAAGGTAAAAACAAAACTTAACTCTGGCTATGTTATCATATTTGGCTTCGTTCTCAGCATATTCCTCTGCTAGGCCGAGAGGCCCATCTCCCTGTCTCCCCGTTATCAGAGATTACCTCAGCCCTCAGGAATGTAGCACAAGGAGATGTCTCTGCCCTTGCAAACACAGTCTATGTTCTGAACAAAGAGAGAACGAATAGGGCCCTTCAGAGAGTATCCAGCTGAACCCGCTTTTCATAGTTCGGTGCTAAGTTCCATACACGTGTCCAACCAGCTAGGCCGATATACTGTGGCCACCTGATTCCCACATCTCCTCTGTTGTTGTTTTTTTTTGTTTTGTTTTTTTGCAACAGGGTTCAGCTGTGTTGTTATTATGATGTTCTCTTTACGTTTGGCAAATATGTCATCATAGCAAACAAAGCAGGAATACATTGGATACTACAACATACAGAAATAAGCAAAGCAATAATAAAGGTATACAAATGATTATATATGATTGTGGTTAGCTTCTTGAGTCATAGGGAAATTCTCTCCATTTTTCCCTGGTCCCATTGTCACTTACAGATCTGGCTCAGAATCTGCAAGTTCTTCCACAGGGTAGGGATCAAGCTGATTAAGAAGATTTTCTGTCAAAGCTAGTTCCTTCTTAGCTTGAATTTCTTTAACAGCTCTGATTGATAATTGTCTTAAGATTGGTATAACACATGGAATGAATGTTAAACCAGCTATAGCACATATGAACAAAAATATCATCTGCTTAATCCATCCGGATCCAGGCACCCAATAAAACCACATGTCAGAAGTTTGTAACCTCTGACTTATCTTGGAAGCCCTATCCTGTAATTCTCGAGCACCTTCTCTGACCACACCTGATTTGTTCATGTAGAAACAACAATCTTCACCTAAAAATATACATGTTCCTCCTTTTTCTGCTGTCAGGAGGTCTAAGGCACGTCGGTTTTGTAACACTACAGCAGCTAAGGAATCTATTTGATTTTGGACCTCAATCAAAGTGCCTGCTATTCGATTCAAACTTCCCTGCAGCTCCTCTGAGATCTGTTTAAATTGGATTACAGAGTGCGTGAGTCCGGCTACTCCTGTCCCAACAGCTGTTCCCATCCCTAGAAGCACTAATAATGGGATGAGTATGGGGACCCTCTTCTGAACATGTCCCAGAAGGGGAACAGGGATAGAGTGCTCCGCACTGACAACACCAATTTTAGGAAAAAGGTGGGCTAATGTACACACTCCTGTCCAGTTTGCTGGCAAACATAGATATGCATTTGTTCCACACAGAAAAAACACTCCTTTTTCTTCCACGCATATTCCGATGTTCATGGAGAAGGCATGGAGTCTACGGTTGTTTTCGTTAGTCCAGACTAACAAAGTCCCTGCTACAAACATTCCTGCTAAAGGCTGTAACGGGATTTCTAGTGATAGGTCCTTCTGTTTATCTCTGAGAATTGGTCCTTCAAAAATATATCTAGAGGTAGTATTTCTTGGTGGAAAAAGGATACACAGACCTGCTTTGGATTTTAAATTGAACCAAATGGGAAATCCTGGAGGGTGAAATGGTCTTGGACAGCTTTCCAAGGAGATATTCCATCCACCCCACCTCTCCTTTCTAAAGTGTAGTTCTGGTGGAGCTGAGAAAGTAACCTTTTGTTGAAATCTGCAATAAGCAGAGGGAAAAACTCCCTTTGTTAATTTTATGTCCACCAAATTTATTTTTGGGCCAAAATATATTGTTGACCGACATTGTTCGTCTGTCAGGGATCCTACAGGCCTACCAAGTTTCTGATGTCTCTTTACACACAAAGAAGGTGTTCCTATGAGGTCTACACCTGTAGCAATTGGGCCTGTGATGGGAAGACGACTTTTTCCCAATCGTTTGAAAGCGTCATAAAAATCTCTTTGTATTGGTGAGACTGGTACTTTATCTCTACTGTCCCCTTCAAGGAGAATTGTTGCCTTTGTTTTGACCCAGAGTTGTGAGTTTACAGGGATAGCATGATAAGATGCAGGGTCAGCAGATAGGTATAACCAGCATTTCTGACCTAGGGTAGGGTTGTACTGATTAACAAGATCTTGACTTAATTCCAGAATTCGTGAGATATAATCTCCTCTGTGCAATTGTTGCAGAGGCCCATTGTCCTTAGTCACTCCCCCCTCAGCTGGAAATGTCAATATGGGAACCTTAGGTGGTGGAGTAGACTTAGGTAAAAGGTAAGGACCTCGTGCATAGACAATGCGTTTTTGGCGGGAGCGTACTTGACTTGAAGTGTATGTATGTGGGGATTTGATGTTCCTTACATGGGCACTTGAGAGTCCCAAAGCTAACAATGTCCAAAGCCATAAAGAAATCATAATCAACTATGGTGTGAAGCTCACAACGTCAGGGAGAGGGTCAGTGGTGCGTGTGGGTTGGGATATAGCAGTAGCAAGAAAAAGCCTAGGTCTACCACAAAGACGCTCCTTATATGTGTAAAAAAAAATTACTAGCAAAATTAAAAAAACAAGTGTCCACAAGACCCATTCCCAAACTTCTACTAACATTAGTATGTGTAAGAAAGTGTTATATTAAGACTAATAAAATGTATATGTACAATGTGAAGGTAGTTTCCTCCTGATGAATCTTCCGCTGTGCGCAGGGGACTAGCTTCTGGTGTAGTCCTGCAAAGCTGATGGTCACCACCGTGCGTTAAGAGTCTGTTGCCGTCTCAGCACCAGGGGTTTCTCCTTCTTTTTGTTGTAAATGAAATGGTCTTACGTGTCTTCCAGGGATCCAAATGATGCGATCGTTATACTGGACAGCAGCGTATCCACGGCCCCAGGTAATAAGGTCAGCGGGTCCTTTCCAGGCAGGATCGGGTGGTTGGCGGAAATAAACCTTCGGTTTTGGGGTAGCTGATGGAGAAGCAGAAAAATGACGGGTTGCAGCCGACGTGGGAGGCTGTCCAGTCAGGTTAAGAAAGTTCAAAGTATATAAGCAAAGATTGAGTTTGTTTTGCATGGCTGGGAGGCCGAGGCATTTTTCCTCTTTTAATTTATCCAGGGTGTTTTTGAGGGTCTGATTAACCCGTTCTATAATTCCCTGGCCCTGAGAATTGTAGGGTATGCCAAATTTGTGTATGATGGACCATTTGTTACAAAAGTCTGCAAAGGCAGTACTGTTGTACGCAGATCCATTGTCAGTTTTAAGTTCAATTGGGCGTCCCATCGATGCAAAGGTCCGAATACAATGATTTATTACATGTTTGGTTGCTTCTCCCCTTTGTGGGGATGCCATGATGAATCCTGAATAAGTATCCACAGAAACATGCAAATATTTCCATGGGGCAAAGGATGGATACTGAGTTACATCCATTTGCCAAATTTCACAAGCTTTGAGACCTCTAGGGTTTACACCCATAGGGATAGAATGAGCTTGTTGACTACAGGTAGGACATTGTTGTATGATGGCAGTTGCTTCGGCTGCCGTGAGACCAAATTGTTTCGCTAATGCCTTTTTATTTTGATGGAAATAAGCATGACTGTCCCATGGTGTGATGGGAGATATTACCATGAGTGCAGTTGCAGCAGCATCAGCTTTGTCATTTCCCTCCTGGAGGGGGCCCGGGAAGGGCTGATGACTTCTTATATGGGCCACAAAGAATGGCTGAGTTCTATCCGAAATAAGTTTCTGTAAAGTAAGCATTAAGGTTAGCAGATCAGAATCCAACGCAGGAGACAAATAGGAATAATAAATTTGTTTTATAATTTGAGTAACATACAGACTGTCTAAAATCAAATTGAAAGGCATATTAGCAAAGTGCTGAAAGGCCAATATAGCAGCGGCAAGCTCAGCCCGCTGCGCAGATGTTTGGGGTGAGGTAATTTTGGTGTGCCATTGCCCGTCAACGTTCCAGGCACAAGCACCATATGTTTTCCTACCGTCTGCAAATACCGTAAGTGTATCCGGAATCGGCTGGGTTGCCATGGGAGATTGCCATACAAACGGGACTGCTTTTAGCAGAGCCAATCGTGGATCAGAAGGAAAATGACAGGAAATTTCCCCCGGCCATTGTGCCAAAGAATTTTGTAAAGGATCCGAATTAATGTACATGACTTCCCAATCCGCTAATGAACAGGGAAGATACAGGGTGCTGGGTTCTATTGCCATAAGGGCTTTAGAGCGAAGATGTCCTTTTTGGATTAGCTGAGTGAATTGAGATGGTTTTGAAGTAATTGTTTTTCGAGGTGTGTGTAGTAAATGGAGCCATTCAATAATTAGGAGCTTGTCAGTTTTTTGAGCGAGTACTGCAGTGGGTAAATAATAATAATAATAATAATAATAATAATAATAATAATAATAATAATAATAATAATAATAATAATAATAATTTTATTTCTATACCGCCCTTCTCCCGAAGGACTCAGGGCGGTGTACAGCCTATTTAAAAACACAGAAACAAAACAACAATTAAAATTTAAAATCATTAAATAATTAGGCTCCAATTAAAATCCCAGAAATTTAAAATACCCCAATTTAAAACATTATGTTAATAGCCCGGCCTGGCGGAACAACAGGGTCTTCAGAGCGCAGCGAAACACCCGGAGGTCGGAGATCTTACGTATTTCCGGGGGCAGTTCATTCCACAGGGCTGGGGCTCCCACAGAGAAGGCCCTCCCCCTGGGTGTCGCCAGCCGACATAACTTGGCTGATGGCACCCTGAGGAGACCCTCTCTGTGGGAGCGGACTGGTCGGTGGGAGGCTATTGGTGGCAGAAGTCGGTCTCGAAGGTACCCGGGTCCTATGCCATGGAGCGCTTTAAAGGTGGTAACCAACACCTTGAATCGCACCCAGAAGACCACTGGGAGCAAGTGCAGCTCGCGCAGGAGGGGTGTCACGTGGGCGCAACGAGTTGCACCCATAACCACCCGCGCGGCCGCATTCTGGACCAGTTGGAGCCTCCGAGTGCTCTTCAAGGGGAGCCCCATGTAGAGAGCATTACAATAGTCCAACCGGGAGGTGACAAGGGCGTGAGTGACCGTGCGCAAGGCGTCCCGATCCAGAAAGGGCTGCAACTGGCGAATCAGGTGAACCTGATAAAAGGCCCCCCTGGCCATGGCCATCATGTGCTCTTCTAAAGACAGCCGTGCGTCCAGGAGGACACCCAGATTGCGAGCCCTCTCTGTGGGGGGCAAGGATTCACCCCCAATAGTCAGTGATGGCACCTGCTGACTATATCGGGGCGCCGGAAGCCACAGCCACTCGGTCTTGGAGGGGTTGAGTCTGAGCCTGTTCCTCCCCATCCAGGCCCGCACGGCCTCCAGGCAGTGGGACATCACATCAAGGGCATCGTTGGGGTGGTCTGGGGTGGAGATGTACAGCTGAGTATCGTCAGCGTACAGATGGCACTTCACCCCAAAACCACGGATGATCTCACCCAGTGGCTTCACATAAATGTTGAACAGGAGAGGCGAGAGGACCGACCCTTGTGGCACTCCACATGCGAGATGCCTCGAGGTCGACCTCTGTCCCCCTGCCAACACAAACTGCGAGCGGTCGGAGAGGAAGGAGGAGAACCACCGCAGAACGGTGCCCCCTATTCCTAACCCCCTCAACCGCTGCAGCATGATACCATGGTCGATGGTATCAAAAGCCGCTGAGAGGTCTAATAGGACTAGGACAGAGGAGCAACCCCTGTCCCGAGCCCTCCAGAGATCATCCACCAACGCGACCAATGCCGTTTCTGTGATGTACCCCTGCCTGAAGCCCGACTGGTACGGGTCCAGATAGATAGCTTCATCCAGGTGCCGGGGAAGTTGTCGTGCCACCATGCTCTCAACAACCTTCGCCACAAAACGAAGGTTGGAGACTGGACGATAGTTGGCTAATTCAGCCGGGTCCAGGGAAGGCTTCTTGAGGAGGGGCCTCACTACTGCCTCTTTCAAGGTGGCAGGAAAGGCACCCTCACTCAAAGAAGCACTTATTTTATTTATTTATTTTATTTATTAGATTTTTATACCGCCCCCTCTCCCGAAGGACTCGGGGCGGTGCACAGCCAAAGTTAAAAAACATACAATATAAACAATTAAAATACGTTTAAAACAGAATTAAATCTAAAAATGGCTCCCCAATTTAAAATGCCTTACCCATACCCCTATAAAAAGACCAATTTAAAATTTAAAAATTTAAAATTTCCACATTTAAAAAGGGGGAAGATTTAGGCCAGGCCAGCTTGATAAAATAGAAAAGTCTTAAGCGCGCGGCGGAAGGTGCGCAGATCCGGGATCCTACGTATCTCCGGGGGGAGCTCGTTCCAAATCGTAGGTGCCCCCACAGAGAAGGCTCTCCCCCTAGGGGCCGACAGCCGACATTGTTTGGCCGACGGCACCCGGAGGAGCCCCTCTCTATGGGAGCGTACTGGCCGGTGGGAGGCTATTGGTGGTAGCAGGCGGTCCCGTAAATAACCAGGTCCTAAGCCATGGAGCGCTTTAAAGGTGATAACCAGAACCTTGAAGCGCACTCGGAAGACCACCGGGAGCCAGTGCAGCTCGCGCAGGAGAGGTGTCACATGGGAACTCCATGTCGCTCCCATCACCACCCGCGCGGCCGCACTCTGCGCCAGTTGGAGCCTCCGAGTGCACCTCAAGGGGAGCCCCATGTAGAGAGCGTTGCAGTAATCCAGACGAGAAGTAACGAGGGCATGAGTGACTGTGTGTAGGGAGTCCCGATCTAGATAGGGACGCAACTGGCGGATCAGGCGAACCTGATGAAAAATCCTCCCGGACACGGCCGTCACATGCTCTTCTAACGACAGCCGTGAATCCAGGAGGACACCCAAGTTGCGAGCCCTATCCGTGGGGGCCAATGATTCGCCCCCAATAGTCAGCGATGGCATTAGCTGACTATATCGGGACGTCGGAAACCACAGCCACTCGGTCTTGGATGGGTTGAGCCTGAGCCTGTTCCTCCCCATCCAGATCCGTACGGCCTCCAGGCACTGGGACATCACTTCAAGGGCATCGTTGGGGTGATCCGGGGTGGAGATGTACAGCTGGGTGTCGTCAGCGTACTGATGGTACTCCACCCCAAAACCACGGATGATCTCGCCCAGCGGCTTTACATAAATGTTGAACAAGAGGGGCGAGAGGACCGATCCCTGCGGCACCCCACATATGAGGGGCCTCGGGGTCGACCTCTGCCCCCCTGTCAACACAGACTGCGACCGGTCGGAGAGAAAGGAGGAGAACCACCTTAGTACGGTGCCTCCCACCCCCAACTCTTCCAACCGGTGCAGCATGATACCATGGTCGATGGTATCAAAAGCCGCTGAGAGATCTAACAGGACCAGGACAGAGGAGCAGCCCCTGTCCCGAGCCCTCCAGAGATCATCAACCAACGCGACCAATGCCGTTTCCGTGCTGTATCCAGGCCTGAAACCCGACTGGAACGGATCCAGATACGACGCTTCATCCAGGTACTGGGGAAGCTGTCCCGCAACCACACTCTCAACAACCTTCGCCACAAAACGAAGGTTGGAGACTGGACGATAATTAGCCAATATTGCCGGGTCCAGGGAAGGCTTCTTGAGGAGGGGCCTCACCACCGCCTCCTTAAGGGCGGCGGGGAAGACACCCTCACCCAATGAAGCATTTATAATCCCCTGGAGCCAGCCTCGCGTCACCTCCCGGGAAGCCAGCACTAACCAGGAGGGACACGGGTCCAACAAACATGTGGTCGCGTTCAATCTACCCAGAATCCTGTCCACGTCATCTGGGGTCACAGGATCAAACTCATCCCAGATAACAGTCTCAAGACCTGCCTCCGTCACTCTCGCTGGATCTACCCAGTCAGAGTCCAGACCTTCCCGAATCTGAGTGATTTTGTCATACAGATACTGAACAAAGTCCTCGGCTCTTCCCTCCAAGGGGTCCTCCCGCGCTTCCTGGTGGAGCAGGGAGCGGGTCACCCTAAACAGGGCGGCCGGGCGATTATCTGATGACGCAATAAGAGCAGCAAAATGCGTACATTTTGCTGCTTTTATCGCCACTAGGTAAGTCCTAATATGGGATCTAACCAGTGTCCGGTCCGATTCAGAAAGACTAGCTCTCCAACTACTCTCTAGGCGTCTTTTCCGGCGCTTCATCTCCCTCAGCTCCTCGGTAAACCAAGGAGCAAGGCGAGATCCGCGCCGGGTCAGAGGCCGCAAAGGCACGACTCGATCCAGGGCCCCAGCGGCCGCCCTATCCCAGGCGGCCACTAGGTCTCCAGTCGAGGCGTGAGCCAGAACCTCAGGAATTGGCCCAAGCTCCGTCTGGAACCTATCGGGTTCCATCAGGCGCCTGGGGCGGTACCATCTTATCGGTTCCGCCTCCCTGCAGCGGGGTGCCGCGGTACGAAGGTCAAGGCGAAGGAGAGAGTGATCCGACCATGACAAGGGCTCGATGACTACATCCCCTATCTCAAGATCACTCAACCACTGTCCAGAGACAAAAAGCAAGTCCAGTGTGTTTCCCCCAGTGTGCGTAGGGCCATGAATTAGTTGGGTCAGATCCATGGCCGTCATGGAAGCCATGAACTCCCGAGCCACCTCAGACGTCTCGCCCACGGACGGCAGGTTGAAATCCCCCATGACCATAAGTCTGGGGGTATCAACCGCCACCGCAGCAATAACGTTGAGTAGCTCAGGCAGGGTTGCTGCCACGCGGCAGGGAGCCAGGTACGTGATCAGCAAGCCCATCTGAACCCCATGGCCCCACTTCACAAGGAGGGACTCACAACCAGCTGTCTGAGGTACAGTGGTCTCCCTGGGCCTAAGGCCTTCTCTAATAATAACCGCTACTCCCCCGCCCCTCCCTTGTGACCTCGGCTGATGGAATGCGCGGAAGCCTGGTGGGCACATTTCTACCAGAGGGACCCCTCCCTCCGGGCCCAACCAGGTCTCCGTAATACCCGCCAGGTCCGCTCCCCCCTCCTGAACAAGATCACAGATGAGGGGGGCTTTATTTACTACGGACCTGGCGTTGCACAACATCAGACGAAGGCCCGGGCCGTGAGGATCTGTGCAACCTGGCAAACGGGTGGAGCCTTATAATCCCCTGGAGCCAGCCTCGTGTAATCTCCCGGGAGGCCAGCACCAACCAGGAGGGACACGGGTCCAATAAACACGTGGCGGCACTAATCTTACCCAGAACCCTGTCCACATCCTCGGGAGTCACAGGATCAAACTCCTCCCAGATAACATTCTCAAGACCTGCCCTCATCTCCTCCCGTGGACTCGTCCAGTCGGAGTCAAAGCCATCCCGAATCCGAGCGACTTTATCATGCAGGAATTGCACAAAATCCTCAGCACGACCCTGCAAGGGATCTTCCCGCACTCCCCCCCGGAGAAGGGAGTGGGTCACCCTAAACAAGGCGGCTGGGCGGTTCTCTGCAGATGCGATAAGAGCGGAAAAGTGGTTAGACTTTGCCGCTTTTATCGCCACTAGGTAGGTCTTGATATAAGACCTCACCTGTGTCCGGTCGGAATCGGATTGACTAGTTCTCCAAATGCTCTCTAGGCGTCTTTTCCGACGCTTCATCTCTCTCAGCTCCTCAGAGAACCAAGGAGCCAGTTGAGATCGGCATCGGGTCAGAGGCCGCAAAGGCACGACGCGGTCCAAAGCTCCGGCGGCCGCCCTTTCCCAGGCGGCCACCAGCTCTTCAGTCGAGTCGTGTGTTAGGGTCTCAGGGAACGGCCCAAGCTCCATCAGGAACCTTTCGGGGTCCATCAGGCGCCTGGGACGGAACCATCTAGTTGGCTCCGTCTCCCTGCGGCGGGGGAAGGCGGTAGGAAAGTCTAGTTGGAGGAGCGAATGATCTGTCCATGACAAGGGTTTAATATCTAGGTCCCCTCTACCAAGATCATTCAACCACTGACCAGAGAAAAAAAATTTAGAGTGTTAATAATTATTAAAGCAATAGGTGTGTCTATCTCACAATGATCCACCCATTGCTGTTCCATGATTTTTTGTATTAACTCTATCACATTCAATTGTTCTTGGCCCAATTTAATCCTGTCTCCCGGTTGTTTTCCTTTTTTCAGGGCATCAAAAAGAGGCGAAAGTGCAGAGGTAGAGATGCCAAAAAACAGACGAGTCCAATTGATGGCATCTAAATATTGTTGTAATTGCACAAGAGTAGTCTCAGAGGGAAGCTTTAGCACAGGAGTAAGGGGAGCAGCATGAGAAGAGAGTAATTTATGACCTAAGTGTTTAAAAGGTGAATGAGTTTGGATCTTTTCTGGAGCCACATGCAAACCATACACCTTTAGATGGTCCATTATTGTTGGTAATTTTTGCACCACCGTGCCCATAGGGCCCGGGGCTGCAATCAAAATGTCATCCATATAATGGTAAATAAGAAAGTGTTTGTAAAGCTGTCGAATTGGAGCTAGAACCTTGTCCACATAATACTGGCACATGGTAGGGCTATTTAACATTCCCTGTGGCAATATCTTCCATTGAAACCGTTTGGTGGGCTTAATGTTGTTAGGTTCCGGAATGGTGAATGCAAATAATTGTCTGTCCTCCTTATGGAGTGGAATAGAGAAAAAACAATCAGCCAAATCTATGACAACTAGATCGAAATCTCGAGGGATTAAATTTGGATTGGGCATCCCACATTGGAGGGGCCCCATAGGTCGAATTACAGCATTCACAGAGCGAAGATCGCAAAGGAATCTCCATTTTCCTGATTTCTTTTTTATAACAAATACAGGGGTGTTGTAAGGACTTAAGGAAGGTTCTATATGCTCCAGGGAGAGCTGCTCCTGTACTAAAGAATGTAACGTGAGGAGTTTTTCAGAAGTTAGTGGCCACTGGTCCACCCACACGGGGGCGTCAGTGGACAAGGAAAGCTTAAGCAGAGGGATAGTAGTCATTCTAAAAGCAACTTTACATTAAATTGAGAGAAGAGGTCTCTACCCCACAAATTTGTATGCAGTGGTAAGATCAAAGGTTTGATGTTAGCTGTGCCTGCAACATTTGCCGCAGACGCTCGAAGCCAATTTTTACTTATACGAGCTGGTTGGATTCCGCCCACTCCTCTTACGGATGGAGAATTTTCAGTTGGCCAAGAGGAGGACCACTCTTCCGCTCTGATCACCGAAACATCAGCACTGGAATCTAGAAGGCCAGAAAAGGTTTTACCCTTAATGACTACTTTTAATGTAGGCTTAGTTTCGGTTATAGAGGTGGTAACAGCTAAAATTTCTGCGTTATCTGAGTCTTCTGATACAAGTATCATTTTTGCGACTACATCCGCAGCGGATAGATTTTGAGGCAAGGTGGAAGATAGGTGAAGTTGGAATTGCGAGGGAAACGGCGATGAGAAAATAGTAGGAAAAACCGAAATGCCTTTTATTTGGGCATTCGGATGAGATTCAATCAGGACAGAGACAGTATCATCAAGATGCAAAGGAGGTGTAACAGAAACAGTACACAACGCATATGGTAAATCAAAAGAAATTGGATGTTGAATTGTTAATGGTGCAGAGGTTGGTTGATCCTGCGCAACCTTTGAGACGGGGCTAGTTGCTGGCCCCAAATCTAGTTTCCCTGGTCAGAGAGTTTTGCTCGACATTGGTTTGCCCAATGGAAACCCTTTTTGCATTTTGGGCAGACTGTTTTTGGCTTACCTCTGTGATTTGCCGCCCCCCCCCCCCCAGGTGCTCGGCATTGAGATTTAAAATGACCAGGTCTTCCACAGTTAAAGCAATTACCAGATGGCTGTTTCTCACTCCCCTTTTGAATTGCTGAAGCAAGAAGTTCAGCATGATAGGCGTGCGTGCCAACGGCACAACAGGCAGTCAGATATTGAGCCAATGTGACGCCTGGTGTATTGACTAATGGGGAGAGCAAGGCACGACAATCATTGTTTGCATTTTCAAAGGCCAATTTCATCGTAATTTCATGCCATGCGTCCGCGTGGGTGATTTGATGCGAGAGCGCAACTTGCAGTCTCTCAACAAAGTCTGAATAGGACTCATTTGGACCCTGAACAATTTTTGCAAAAGATTGTTTGGATGTACCAGGGTCATCCACTCAAATAAGAGCCTCGAGAGCAGCTTGAGAAGTTAAAGTAAGAGTAGGAATTGGTAAAGCGTATTGAGCGGTAGGAGGCAGAAACTGTCCCTCACCACAGATTTCATTAACTGTGACCGGGGGGGGGGGGGGTTCCTAGCTGCTAAGGCGATTGCATGGCGCTGGAATTCTGATTGCCAAACAACATACTGAGTCCCTGTTAGAATCATGCTAAACAAGTTCTTCCAATCAGCTGGAATCATGAGGTAGGCGTTTGCCATGGTTCTCAACAAGCCTTGGGTGTAAGGGGCTTGGATACCATACATCATGCAGGATTGTTTAATGTCCCTTATCAATTTAATAGGGAGCGGTTCCCATTGCGGAACTTGTGCTCCTCCCTGATTTACAAATACTAAGGGAAAAGCTGAAACCATTTCATCACCTTCTAATTCTCCTTCTCTATAGGCTCTCATTATAGCAGATTGCACAGCACCTACAGCAGAGGGGGGAGATGCGGAAGCAAGGGTTTCAGGAATAGACAAAGGAAACATCTCAGGGGAGGGGGAAGCGGGAGCTGTAGGAGGAACAGAAGACTTGGATGGAGAGGGGTTGAGTTTAGCAGAAGAGCCGTCATATGGCGGCGGAAGTTCGGGAGACTTTTCTGTGTCCTGAAGGCTTTTTTCATGCATCATTAAACACTCTACAACTAATCTCCAGAGTGTAAAAAATTTTTCAGGGGCTACAGGAGATTCGTGGAAGCAGGTTCCCATCTGTTTCCACACTTTCACTTTTAAAGAGCCCTTTTCCGGATAAGCCGGATAATGTTGCCAAATGTATTTTAGAAGGTAGATCAAATTCTTTTTTGATATAACGGGCAGGACTTTCCCGTTATCTTTTAAAACATTAATATTAGTCTTGGATATCTCACCAAGCTCCCTCAGATGCTCCGTCTGTAGCTTGGAAAGACCTCCCCCCATACTCACAAAAGATTATCGTCGTGTTTCAGGCGAAATCAGGTGCGCAGCCTCTTTCCAGGCGGTGAGAACAGGGGTTCCAAGAGACGTATAGCCTCAGAGGGTTATCACGTCGAGACGTATCTGTTTCACGAGATCACGTCGGGGTCACCAGATGTTGCAATCATCCTGGCTGGCTCCTCATGAGTAGTCCAGATTAGAGAAAGCACAAGGACAGGTGTTTCTCGGGATGAGAGAGCAGAGAACAAAAGTCTGCCATCTCTTTTATTAGTTATCAAAATACAGCGTCATCAGAAGGCGTTATTATGGCTACATATCTCATATTACATACATGAAAAAAGAAAAGCATCCATATAGGTTTCACATTCTACAATTTACAGTAAATCACGTGAATTCTAGGAAAGCGATACTTAAGGTAAAAACAAAACTTAACTCTGGCTACGTTATCATATTTGGCTTCGTTCTCAGCATATTCCTATGCTAGGCCGAGAGGCCCATCTCCCCGTCTCCCTGTTATCAGAGATTACCTCAGCCCTCAGGAATGTAGCACAAGGAGATGTCTCTGCCCTTGCAAACACAGTCTATGTTCTGAACAAAGAGAGAACGAATAGGGCCCTTCAGAGAGTATCCAGCTGAACCCGCTTTTCATAGTTCAGTGCTAAATTCCATACACGTGTCCAACCAGCTAGGCCGATATACTGTGGCCACCTGATTCCCACACTATCTATATATCTCTATTATGTCTATCTATGAATCATAATTTCTTTCTGTCTGTCTGTCTATCTCTCTATCTCTCTATCTCTATTATATCTATCTATAAATCATCTGTCTGTCTATCATCTGTCTGTCTGTCTGTCTGTCTGTCTCACTATCTATCTATCTATCTATCTATCTATCATCACAATCTTTCATCTCTCTCTGTGTGTGTATCTATCTATCTATCTATCTATGTATTATCATCATCATCTATCACCTCTCTCTCTCTCTCTCTCTCTCATCATCTATTCTCTCTCTCTCTATCTATCTATCTATCTGTTTATCTATTTATCATCTGTTTATCTATCTATCCATCTATCTATCATCATTTATGTCTGTATCTATTTATTTTCTATCTATCTATAAATCATCATTTATCAATGTCCGTCTGTCTGTCTATCATCTGTTTGTATTTCTGTCTGTTTATCTATCTATCTATCTATCTATCTATCTATCTATCTATCTATCTATCTCTATTATATCTATATATAAATCATAATCTCTGTCTTTCTGTCTGTCTGTCTGTCTGTCTGTCTGTCTCTCTATCTCTCTATCTCTCTATCTCTCTATCTCTCTATCTCTCTATCTCTCTATCTCTCTATCTCTCTATCTCTCTATATCTCTATCTCTCTATCTCTATTATATCTATCTATAAATCATCATCTATCTGTCTGTCTATCATATGTCTGTCTGTCTCTGTCTGTCCATCTATCTATCTATCTATCTATCTATCTATCTATCATCATCATCATAATCTTTCATCTCTGTATGTGTGTGTATCTATCTATCTATGTATTATCATCATCATCTATCACCTCTCTCTCTCTCTCTATCTATCATCTATCTATCTATCTATCATCTATCTATCTATCTATCTATCTATCTATCTATCTATCTATCTATCTATCTATTTATCTATCTATCTATCTATCCACGAAACCACAGCATCTGCCTCTCTGTCTGCCTGCCTGCCTATCTATTATATCTATCTATAAATCATCATCTATCTGTCTGTCTATCATGTGTCTGTCTGTCTCTGTCTGTCCATCCATCTATCTATCTATCTATCTATCTATCTATCTATCTATCTATCTATCTATCATCATCATCATAATCTTTCATCTCTGTATGTGTGTGTATCTATCTATCTATCTATGTATTATCATCATCATCTATCACCTCTCTCTCTCTCTCTATCATCTATCTATCTATCTATCATCTATCTATCTATCTATCTATCTATCTATCTATCTATCTATCATCTATCTATCTATCTATCTATCTATCTATCTATCTATCTATCTATCCACGAAACCACAGCATCTGCATCTCTGCCTGCCTGCCTATCTATCTATCTATCTATCTATCTATCTATCTATCTATCTATCTATCTTTCTATCTATCTATCTATCAAGAAACCACAGCATCTGACTCTCTGTCTGCCTGTCTGCCTGCCCCCCCCCTCTCTCTCTCCCCACAGCACCTGCTTCTGTCTGTCTGTCTGTCTGTCTGTCTGTCTGTCTGTCTGTCTGTCTTTCTGTCTGTCTGTCTGCATGCATGCCTGTCTGTGTCACTGCGTTATTTTATTTGCCAGCTGAACTCATCATTTCTGGACTGTCTGACTTTCCGTAGCTTGCCAACTTCTTATCAGTAAGCTACGTGTTTCCGTCTCCACCCACATTCCTTCACACACTCCTTCCTTTGTTCTCTTGCCAGAAAGGTCCAGCTGAGAAATAGCCGGCAAGAACTATTTCAAAATGTAGCAATTACTTTTTCTTAGTTAGTGAGGTGTTTTATTTTCTTTATAACAAATAAATGAGTTTTATTAGAGAACTTTTCTTCGCGTTTTCTTTTCAGAATATTGCAACTTGGAGAGGCCACGATCCATCCTCTAATTAAATCAGGGTGATTTGTCCCAGAGCCAAACATGGGATTAATCAATGCCCTGACATCTGGTAGCAGAGGACGGTTGATTTATGGCTTTTTTTCCTTGTTTGTTATTTCTGATTAGAACGCATAGGCAATTAGTTTTTAGCTACTGAGGTACGCTAATTATCTTTGCTAAGATGCCGAAACAGAAGAAAAACAAATACAAAATGTATTTTGCTGAGAAGGTGGCAGAAAGGAGGTTTTCAGAATTCCAGCCCCTTGCTACGGCCACGCTTAGTGCAGCATCTCCAGCAGGTCATGCCAATATTGCAGATCAAGCACAAATGGCAACTGGAATACAGCAGATTCCAATCCCACAGCAGTTACAAATGCCTGCATATGCAACCCAGCCACAAATGCAAATAGGGCCAGCTCCTGTCCCACCTCCAATGGCACAACCAAGACCATTTTTAGGTCCACAACAGGCACAGCAAATACCACAGGCATTTCTGCCAGCACAGCCAGCATATCAAATGCAGGCTCCTTACCAGGCATTTTCTGTCTCTCCACTAACTGGTAAGTCAAAACTAAAAATGTCAGGACACAATTACAAAGCCTGCATCAGTGAGATTACACTATTGCTTCTTAGAGAAGGCACTCACTGCATGGTTTTTAACCCTCCTGCACAACCATGGGATTTTGCAATAAGAGATTTAGAGATAAGGGCTCGCACAACATTATTGATGTCCATGGATACTGAACTGCAGGTCACTTTTCCACCAAATACAACAGCCCGACAAATTTGGGCTGAATTGGAAAATTGCTACAGGCCTGTCTCAATTGAATCTTCATGTTTACTCATGTCTGAACTCCACAGTTCGAGATTGAAACCCGGTGAACAAATTGGAGGACATTTGACCAAACTGAAAGGACTGAGAACAGAATTGAGAGAAAGAGGCCATAACATTGAAGATATTCAAATGATCAGCATCATTATTAACTCTTTGAATTATGAATGGAAAGATGCTGTTACAAAAATTAACCAAGTCCCAATTGCTCAACGCACAGTGGACAATGTCTGTAGACTTTTAATTGAAGAAGAGGCCACGCCACATTTGAGAGGACCACCCGCACCAAAAGCTCCAGCTAGGCGCCCCTTCCGAGGAAGGACCTACGCTCCAAGGATGCCAAGATGCTACACCTGCAATCGTGTGGGACACGCCACCCGGGATTGTCCCCAACGAGTTCCAGCTCCCGTCACGTACCAGCCCAGAGGAACAGATTCCAGAGGCAGAGGCAGAGGCAGAGGCGGAAGACAAGGTCGTCGTGGTCCCTGGCGTGATCCACAAACTCCACTCGCCACACTGGCTTTAACCAATGATCCACAACCTCAACCAGAGTACGACAGACAACTCCTGTGGACTTTGGACAGTGGTGCAGCATTGCATGTTACCTACAGAAAGAAACTTTTCACAGAAATGCACGAGCCTGAACCTGAACTACGTGAACTTTATTCTTTCTCAAATCATCCTTGTCAGGTCAAAGGAAAAGGAACTGTTTATGTTGAAGAGCTCGATGCATTGATTCCTGATGTTTATTACATACCAACAGCAACCAGTAATTTGCTTAGTCAGAGTCACTTGTCTAGAGCATTAAAATTCCAGGTTCACCACCTTGAAAATGCAAGTTACATAGTTAAAGATGGAGATATTATTGCTGGAACCATATTAATTGGTGGTGTTTATTACTTAAAGCCAAAGCCTAAAATGCAAAAACAGGCAAGTATACAAACTCCAAAAAGGGAAAGCACAGGCCCAGAGAGAGATGCTCCAGAGAGAGATCCTGTTGCTATTCCTAAAGCCAACAAAAATAGAATTGGTAAACAGGTTGCTCAGAGCAAGCCTGAGGTTCCGCATAAAAATGTTAATGTTGAGAATTCACTAACTGGTAAACCTTTGCATTCCAGGTGTATCCATAAATGGCATAGAACATTGGGGCATGCCAGTTTCCGTGTTCTTAGGAAGATGCCGGAGTTCGCAAAAGGTTTGGATCTAAAGGGGTGTAAGGTGTTTTTGGATTGTGCTGTATGCAAGAAGGCCAAATCCAAAGCAGCAGCCATTCCCAAACACGCTACACGCCTGTCAACACGCATTTTTGATTTGGTTCACACTGACATAGTTGGTCCTTTCCCGCCATCATTTGGTGGTAGAAAATATTTTCTAACAATTGTTTTTTTTTTTTTATTGTAAAAGTTTTACAATTACATTTTCACCCCATTTTCGCCCCCCTAACCCACCCCAAACTCCCCAACCCACCCTCCCTAACCCCCCCTAACCCTCCCCTCCCCCCCGGACTTCCATAGAATATACCCCATCATTATCCCCTTTATATAAAAAACCTTGAGCTTTAAACCCCCCCAACCCCCATATCATTTTTCATCTTCACATAGTTCAAATATTTCTATCTTAATATAATATAATACTATCAATAAAAAGCTATTTGATACTTCCTAGTTTGATATTTGTTCTGCACATAATCTATCCACTTTTTCCATTCACATTCATAAGTCTCTTGTGAGCGGTCTTTTAAATATGCTGAAATCTTCGCCATCTCAGCGAAACTGGCCATCTTCAAAATCCATTCTTGAACAGTAGGCAAAGCTTCATTTTTCCAATATTTACCTATCAACAATCTCGCTGCTGTAATCATATACAAAATCAACTTTGTTTCGTCCACTGTAAAACCCTTAGCTATACCCAATAGAAACAATTGTGGAGAAAATTGAATTTTTTTCTTCAAAACATTCTGCATGACCCACCAAATTTTTATCCAAAAAGCCTTAACTTTCTTACAGGTCCACCAAATATGATAATATGTAGCATCTGTACAATCACACCTCCAACATTTTGGCTGAACATTAGGGTACATACACGACAATTTCTTAGGGTCTAGATGCCATCTATAAAACATTTTGTAAAAATTTTCCCTCAAATTCTGTGACTGTGTAAATTTAACATTCTGAACCCAAATTTTTTCCCATGTTTCCAACATCACTGGTTCTTCAAAATTTTGTGCCCACTTAATCATACAGTCTTTAACTAATTCAGTTTCTGAATCCCTTTCTAACAAAATATTATAAAGTCTTTTAATATGCATTGGACCTTTCTCTTTTATATGTCTAACCAGTTCTTCCTCATGCAACATAATACCAATTTTTTGGTCCTCTTTCCATCTCAATTGTAATTGATTATATTGTAACCAAGTTAAATTAATCCCTTCATCCAACAGTGTCTGTAATGTCTTCAACTGCCATCTGCCCGCATCTGTAAAAAGAACCTCTTTGTATAAAACCCCCCCGAGTGACATTATATTTGTATTCCACATAATATGACCAAGAACAATTGTTGATAATTACTCTAGATATGGATATGTATATCCTATGAAAGAAAAATCAGAGACCTTTCAGATCTTTAAAGACTTTGCAGCCCTTGTTTCTACCCAACACCAAGTTCGCATCGCCAGAATCCAGAGTGATTGTGGTGCCGAATTCTTGTCTCAGCATTTCCAGGACTGGATGCGTAAGAATGGAATTATTCATCAGACTTCAGCCCCTTACACACCGGCTCATAATGGAGTCGTAGAACGAAGACAAGGGGTCCGGCAAACCATGATGCGTTGTCTCCTAGAAGACGCCAACCTTGGTAAGATATACTGGGGTGAAGCTATCAAGTACGCAAATTACATTGTCCACCGTACTTGGAGCAGTGTAATAAATCAGACTCGTTTCTTCATGTGGTATGTCTACAAGCCTGATCTTAAAAACATCCATATTTTTGGTTCATATGCTATGGTGAACATTCCCTTAGCTCAAAGAAGAAAAGGAAGTCCAGCAGCAAAGAGACTGAGATTTATGGGTATTGATGATAACTCAAAATGGAGCAGATTTATTGACTCTAAACATGTAATTGTGATTTCCCAATCTGCTAATTTTGAGGAAGATATTGACTGGTCCAGGATTCATTCCAATGATCCTGGAGTTTATTTTCCCAGAGATGATACTGCTGATGCCACACAGATTGATGATCAAGATTCCACCACTGATTCTTCTCAACCCGATGTTCCGTCTTCACAAGCCGCGGATGCTGATGCTAGCGACGAAAGTGAGGACGAGGACGAAGAAGAAGAAGACAGTTGTTCCGAGACGTTCCAAGAGGGCCACAAAAGGAATCCCTCCACAACAATATTCTTGGCAACTGACAAAAGCACCCTTGCCTTTGATTTGCAATGTCACACTTCCACCTGATAATTTCACACAAATCAAGCAGCTCCCTGATTCAGAGCAAGACAAATGGTATGATGCAATGCAGGTTGAAATGGATAGGCTAAAGAAACTTAAAGTATTTACACCTGCAAAACCTCCAGCAAACGAAAAGGTCATTGGCACTCGATGGGTCTACAGAATCAAAAAGAAACCAAATGGTGAGTCATTGTACAAGGCCAGACTTGTAGCTCAGGGTTTCGCTCAACGTTATCCTGAGGACTACACAAATACTTACTCACCGACAGTTCGAACTGAGAGTGTAAAAATTGCTTTAGCAACTGCAACTATCCTTGGTTTAGAAGTTTTCCAGTTTGATGTTTGACACGGCTTATCTACATGCAGACCTAGATGAAGAGATCTA
>NW_027256885.1:74761634-74764134 GCF_029215685.1 Pituophis catenifer annectens
TATCTATCTATCTATCTATCTATCTATCTAGAAACCACAGCATCTGACTCTGTCTGCCTGCCTGCCTGCCTGCCTGTCTGCCTATCTCTCTCTCTCCCCCCCCCCCTCTCTCTCTCTCTCTCGGTACCCACAGCACCTGCTTCTATCTGTCTGTCTGTCTGTCTGTCTGTCTGTCTGTCTGTCTGTCTGTCTGTCTTCATGCCAGCCTCCTTGCCTCTCTCTCTCTCTCTCTCTCCTCTCTCTCTCTCTCTCTCTCTCTCTCTCTCTCTCTCTCTAGAAACCACAGCATCTGACTGTCTCTGTCTGCCTATCTATCTATCTATCTATCTATCTATCTATCTATCTATCTATCTATCTATCTATCTAGAAACCACAGCATCTGCCTCTCTGTCTGCCTGTCTGCCTGCCTGCCTGCCTATCTCTCTATCTCTCTATCTATCTATCTATCTATCTATCTATCTATCTATCTATCTATCTATCTAGGTACCCACAGCACCTGCTTCTGTCTGTCTGTCTGTCTGTCTGTCTGTCTGACTGACTTCATACCTGCCTCCCTGCCTATCTATCTTCTATCTATCTATCTATCTATCTATCTATCTATCTATCTATCTATCTATCTATCTAGAAACCACAGCATCTGCCTCTCTGGCTGTCTGTCTGCCTGCCTATCTGTCTGTCTGTCTGTCTGTCTATCTATTATCTATCTACCTATCTATCATCTATCTATCTATCTATCTATCTATCTATCTATCTATCTATCTATCATCTATCTATCTATCCACGAAACCACAGCATCTGCCTCTCTGTCTGCATGTCTGCCTGCCTGCCTGCCGGCCTATCTATCTATCTATCTTTCTATCTATCTATCTATCTATCTATCTATCTATCTATCTATCTATCTATCTAGGTACCCACAGCACCTGCTTCTGTCTGTCTGTCTGTCTGTCTGTCTGTCTGTCTGACTTCATACCTGCCTCCCTGCCTATCTATCTATCTATCTATCTATCTATCTATCTATCTATCTATCTATCTATCTATCTATCTAGAAACCACAGCATCTGCCTCTCTGGCTGTCTGTCTGCCTGCCTATCTGTCTGTCTGTCTATCTATCTATCTATTATCTATCTACCTATCTATCATCTATCTATCTATCTATCTATCTATCTATCTATCTATCTATCTATCTATCTATCATCTATCTATCTATCCAGGAAACCACAGCATCTGCCTCTCTGTCTGCCTGCCTCCCTGCCTATCTATCTATCTATCTATCTATCTATCTATCTATCTATCTATCTATCTATCTATCTATCTATCTATCTATCTATCTATCTAGAAACCACAGCATCTGCCTCTCTGGCTGTCTGTCTGCCTGCCTATCTGTCTGTCTGTCTATCTATCTATCTATTATTTATCTACCTATCTATCATCTATCTATCTATCTATCTATCTATCTATCTATCTATCTATCTATCATCTATCTATCTATCCACGAAACCACAGCATCTGCCTCTCTGTCTGCCTGCCTGCCTGCCTATCTATCTATCTATCTATCTATCTATCTATCTATCTATCTATCTATGTACCCACAGCACCTGCTTCTGTCTGTCTGTCCGTCTGTCTGTCTGTCTGTCTGTCTGTCTGTCTTCATGCCAGCCTCCTTGCCTCTCTCTCTCTCTCTCTCTCTCTCTCTCTCTCTCTCTCTCTATCTCTCTATCTATCTATCTATCTATCTAGAAACCACAGCATCTGACTGTCTCTGTCTGCCTATCTATCTATCGATCTATCATCTATCTGTCTGTCTGTCTATCTATCTATCTATCTATCTATCTATCTATCTATCTATCTATCTCTATTATATCTATCTATAAATCATCATCTATCTGTCTGTCTATCATGTGTTTGTCTGTCTCTGTCTGTCCATCTATCTATCTATCTATCTATCTATCTATCTATCTATCTATCTATCTATCTATCTATCTATCTAGAAACCACAGCATCTGCCTCTCTGTCTGCCTGTCTGCCTGCCTGCCTGCCTATCTCTCTCTCTCTCTCTCTCTCTCTCTCTCTCTCTCTCTCTATCTATCTATCTATCTAGGTACCCACAGCACCTGCTTCTGTCTGTCTGTCTGTCTGTCTGTCTGTCTGTCTGTCTGTCTGTCTGTCTGTCTGTCTGTCTTCATACCTGCCTCCCTGCCTTTCTTTCTATCTATCTATCTATCTATCTATCTATCTATCTATCTATCTATCTATCTATCTATCTATCTATCTATCTATCTATCTGGAAACCAGAGCATCTGCCTCTCTGGCTGTCTGCCTGCCTGCTTGCCTGCCTGCCAATCTGTCTGTCTGTCTATCTATCTATCTATTATCTATCTACCTATCTATCATCTATCTATCTATTATCTATCTACCTATCTATCATCTATCATCTATATATCTATCTATCTATCTATCTATCTATCTATCTATCTATCATCTATCTATCTATCCACGAAAC
>NW_027256885.1:74767525-74772525 GCF_029215685.1 Pituophis catenifer annectens
CATCCAGACATGTATCTATCTATCTATCTATCTATCTATCTATCTATCTATCTATCTATCATCTATCTATCTATCTATCTATCTATCTATCTATCTATCTATCTATCCATCCTGACGTCTATCTATCTATCTATCTATCTATCTATCTATCTATCTATCTATCTATCTATCATCTATCTATCTATCTATATATCTATCTATCTATCCAGATATCCAGACATTTATGTATCTATCTATCTATCTATCTATCTATCTATCTATCTATCTATCTATCTATCTATCTATCTATCTATCTATCTATCTATCCAGACATCCAGACATGTATCTATCTATCTATCTATCTATCTATCTATCTATCTATCTAATCTATCTATCTATCTATCTATCTATCTATCCAGACATCCAGACATTTATGTATGTATGTATGTATGTATGTATGTATGTATGTATGTATCTATCTATCTATCTATCTATCTATCTATCTATCTATCTATCTATCTATCTATCTATCTATCCAGACATTCAGACATGTATCTATCTATCTATCTATCTATCTATCTATCTATCTATCTATCTATCTATCTATCTATCTATCTATCCAGACATCCAGACATGTATCTATCTATCTATCTATCTATCTATCTATCTATCTATCTATCTATCTATCTATCTATCTATCTATCTATCTATCTATCTATCTATCTATCTATCCAGACATCCAGACATGTATCTATCTATCTATCTATCTATCTATCTATCTATCTATCTATCTATCTATCTATCTATCTATCTATCTATCTATCCAGACATCCAGACATGTATCTATCTATCTATCTATCTATCTATCTATCTATCTATCTATCTATCTATCTATCTATCTATCTATCTATCTATCTATCCAGACATCCAGACATGTATCTATCTATCTATCTATCTATCTATCTATCTATCTATCTATCTATCTATCTATCTATCTATCTATCCAGACATCCAGACATGTATCTATCTATCTATCTATCTATCTATCTATCTATCTATCTATCTATCTATCTATCTATCTATCCATCCAGACATCCAGACATTTATGTATCTATCTATCTATCTATCTATCTATCTATCTATCTATCTATCTATCTATCTATCTATCTATCTATCTATCTATCCAGACATTCAGACATGTATCTATCTATCTATCTATCTATCTATCTATCTATCTATCTATCTATCTATCTATCTATCTATCTATCTATCTATCTATCTATCCAGACATCCAGACATGTATCTATCTATCTATCTATCTATCTATCTATCTATCTATCTATCTATCTATCTATCCATCCTGACGTCTATCTATCATCTATTCTATCTATCTATCTATCTATCTATCTATCCATCCTGACGTCTATCTATCTATCTATCTATCTATCTATCTATCTATCTATCATCTATCTATCTATCTATATATCTATCTATCTATCCAGATATCCAGACATTTATGTATCTATCTATCTATCTATCTATCTATCTATCTATCTATCTATCTATCTATCTATCTATCTATCTATCTATGTATCTATCTATCTATCTATCCAGACATCCAGACATGTATCTATCTATCTATCTATCTATCTATCTATCTATCTATCTATCTATCTATCTATCTATCTATCTATCTATCCAGACATCCAGACATTTATGTATCTATCTATCTATCTATCTATCTATCTATCTATCTATCTATCTATCTATCTATCTATCTATCTATCTATCTATCTATCTATCTATCTATCTATCTATCTACCTATCCAGATATCCAGACATTTATATATCTATCTATCTATTTATCTATCTATTTATCTATCTATCTATCTATCTATCTATCTATCTATCTATCTATCTATCCAGATATCCAGACATTTATGTATCTATCTATCTATCTATCTATCTATCTATCTATCTATCTATCTATCTATCTATCTATCTATCCATCCTGACGTCTATCTATCATCTATCTATCTATCTATCTATCTATCTATCTATCTATCTATCTATCCATCCTGACGTCTATCTATCTATCTATCTATCTATCTATCTATCTATCATCTAATCTATCTATCTATATATCTATCTATCTATCCAGATATCCAGACATTTATGTATCTATCTATCTATCTATCTATCTATCTATCTATCTATCTATCTATCTATCTATCTATCTATCTATCTATCTATCTATCCAGACATTCAGACATGTATCTATCTATCTATCTATCTATCTATCTATCTATCTATCTATCTATCTATCTATCTATCCAGACATCCAGACATTTATGTATGTATGTATGTATGTATGTATGTATGTATCTATCTATCTATCTATCTATCTATCTATCTATATCTATCTATCTATCTATCTATCTATCTATCTATCCAGACATTCAGACATGTATCTATCTATCTATCTATCTATCTATCTATCTATCTATCTATCTATCTATCTATCTATCTATCTATCTATCTATCCAGACATCCAGACATGTATCTATCTATCTATCTATCTATCTATCTATCTATCTATCTATCTATCTATCTATCTATCTATCTATCTATCTATCTATCTATCTATCCAGACATCCAGACATGTATCTATCTATCTATCTATCTATCTATCTATCTATCTATCTATCTATCTATCTATCTATCTATCTATCTATCTATCTATCTATCCAGACATCCAGACATGTATCTATCTATCTATCTATCTATCTATCTATCTATCTATCTATCTATCTATCTATCTATCTATCCAGACATTGAGACATCTATCTATCTATCTATCTATCAATCTATCTATCTATCTATCTATCTATCTATCTATCTATCTATCTATCCAGACATCCAGACATGTATCTATCTATCTATCTATCTATCTATCTATCTATCTATCTATCTATCCATCCTGACGTCTATCTATCATCTATCTATCTATCTATCTATCTATCTATCTATCTATCTATCCATCCTGACGTCTATCTATCTATCTATCTATCTATCTATCTATCTATCTATCTATCTATCTATCTATCTATCATCTATCTATCTATCTATATATCTATCTATCTATCCAGATATCCAGACATTTATGTATCTATCTATCTATCTATCTATCTATCTATCTATCTATCTATCTATCTATCTATCTATCTATCTATCTATCCAGACATCCAGACATGTATCTATCTATCTATCTATCTATCTATCTATCTATCTATCTATCTATCTATCTATCTATCTATCTATCTATCTATCCAGACATCCAGACATTTATGTATCTATCTATCTATCTATCTATCTATCGATCTATCTATCTATCTATCTATCTATCTATCTATCCAGACATGTATCTATCTATCTATCTATCTATCTATCTATCTATCTATCTATCTATCTATCTATCTATCTATCTATCTATCCAGACATCCAGACATGTATCTATCTATCTATCTATCTATCTATCTATCTATCTATCTATCTATCTATCTATCTATCTATCATCTATCTATCTATCTATCTATCTATCTATCTATCTATCTATCTATCTATCTATCTATCCAGACATCCAGACATGTATCTATCTATCTATCTATCTATCTATCTATCTATCTATCTATCTATCTATCCAGACATCCAGACATGTATCTATCTATCTATCTATCTATCTATCTATCTATCTATCTATCTATCTATCTATCATCTATCTATCTATCTATCTATCTATCTATCTATCTATCTATCTATCTATCCATCCTGACGTCTATCTATCTATCTATCTATCTGTCTATCTATCTATCTATCTATCTATCTATCATCTATCTATCTATCTATATATCTATCTATCTATCCAGATATCCAGACATTTATGTATCTATCTATCTATCTATCTATCTATCTATCTATCTATCTATCTATCTATCTATCTATCTATCTATCTATCCAGACATCCAGACATGTATCTATCTATCTATCTATCTATCTATCTATCTATCTATCTATCTATCTATCTATCCAGACATCCAGACATTTATGTATGTATGTATGTATGTATGTATGTATGTATGTATGTATGTATGTATCTATCTATCTATCTATCTATCTATCTATCTATCTATCTATCTATCTATCTATCTATCTATCTATCTATCCAGACATTCAGACATGTATCTATCTATCTATCTATCTATCTATCTATCTATCTATCTATCTATCTATCTATCTATCTATCTATCTATCTATCTATCCAGACATCCAGACATGTATCTATCTATCTATCTATCTATCGATCGATCTATCTATCTATCTATCTATCTATCTATCTATCTATCTATCTATCCAGACATCCAGACATGTATCTATCTATCTATCTATCTATCTATCTATCTATCTATCTATCTATCTATCTATCTATCTATCTATCTATCTATCTATCCAGACATCCAGACATGTATCTATCTATCTATCTATCTATCTATCTATCTATCTATCTATCTATCTATCTATCTATCTATCTATCTATCTATCTATCTATCCAGACATCCAGACATGTATCTATCTATCTATCTATCTATCTATCTATCTATCTATCTATCTATCTATCTATCTATCTATCTATCTATCTATCTATCTATCCAGACATCCAGACATGTATCTATCTATCTATCTATCTATCTATCTATCTATCTATCTATCTATCTATCTATCCAGACATCCAGACATGTATCTATCTATCTATCTATCTATCTATCTATCTATCTATCTATCTATCCATCCTGACGTCTATCTATCATCTATCTATCTATCTATCTATCTATCTATCTATCTATCCATCCTGACGTCTATCTATCTATCTATCTATCTATCTATCTATCTATCTATCTATCTATCTATCATCTATCTATCTATCTATATATCTATCTATCTATCCAGATATCCAGACATTTATG
>NW_027256885.1:74775025-74780025 GCF_029215685.1 Pituophis catenifer annectens
ATCTATCTATCTATCTATCTATCTATCTATCTATCTATCCATCTATCCAGACATCCAAACATGTATCTATCTATCTATCTATCTATCTATCTATCTATCTATCTATCTATCTATCTATCTATCTATCTATCTATCTATCTATCCAGACATCCAGACATGTATCTATCTATCTATCTATCTATCTATCTATCTATCTATCTATCTATCTATCTATCTATCTATCTATCTATCTATCTATCTATCTATCTATCTATCTATCTACCTATCCAGATATCCAGACATTTATATATCTATCTATCTATTTATCTATCTATCTATCTATCTATCTATCTATCTATCTATCTATCCAGATATCCAGACATTTATGTATCTATCTATCTATCTATCTATCTATCTATCTATCTATCTATCTATCTATCCATCCTGACGTCTATCTATCATCTATCTATCTATCTATCTATCTATCTATCTATCTATCTATCTATCCATCCTGACGTCTATCTATCTATCTATCTATCTATCTATCTATCTATCTATCTATCTATCTATCATCTATCTATCTATCTATATATCTATCTATCTATCCAGATATCCAGACATTTATGTATCTATCTATCTATCTATCTATCTATCTATCTATCTATCTATCTATCTATCTATCTATCTATCTATCTATCTATCTATCTATCCAGACATCCAGACATGTATCTATCTATCTATCTATCTATCTATCTATCTATCTATCTATCTATCTATCTATCTATCTATCTATCTATCTATCTATCTATCTATCTATCCAGACATCCAGACATTTATGTATCTATCTATCTATCTATCTATCTATCTATCTATCTATCTATCTATCTATCTATCTATCTATCTATCTATCCAGACATGTATCTATCTATCTATCTATCTATCTATCTATCTATCTATCTATCTATCTATCTATCTATCTATCTATCTATCCAGACATCCAGACATGTATCTATCTATCTATCTATCTATCTATCTATCTATCTATCTATCTATCTATCTATCTATCTATCATCTATCTATCTATCTATCTATCTATCTATCTATCTATCTATCTATCTATCTATCCAGACATCCAGACATGTATCTATCTATCTATCTATCTATCTATCTATCTATCTATCTATCTATCTATCTATCTATCTATCCAGACATCCAGACATGTATCTATCTATCTATCTATCTATCTATCTATCTATCTATCTATCTATCTATCATCTATCTATCTATCTATCTATCTATCTATCTATCTATCTATCCATCCTGACGTCTATCTATCTATCTATCTATCTATCTATCTATCTATCTATCTATCTATCTATCATCTATCTATCTATCTATATATCTATCTATCTATCCAGATATCCAGACATTTATGTATCTATCTATCTATCTATCTATCTATCTATCTATCTATCTATCTATCTATCTATCTATCTATCTATCCAGACATCCAGACATGTATCTATCTATCTATCTATCTATCTATCTATCTATCTATCTATCTATCTATCTATCTATCTATCCAGACATCCAGACATTTATGTATGTATGTATGTATGTATGTATGTATGTATGTTATCTATCTATCTATCTATCTATCTATCTATCTATCTATCTATCTATCTATCTATCTATCTATCCAGACATTCAGACATGTATCTATCTATCTATCTATCTATCTATCTATCTATCTATCTATCTATCTATCTATCTATCTATCTATCTATCCAGACATCCAGACATGTATCTATCTATCTATCTATCTATCTATCTATCTATCTATCTATCTATCTATCTATCTATCTATCTATCTATCTATCTATCCAGACATCCAGACATGTATCTATCTATCTATCTATCTATCTATCTATCTATCTATCTATCTATCTATCTATCTATCCAGACATCCAGACATGTATCTATCTATCTATCTATCTATCTATCTATCTATCTATCTATCTATCTATCTATCTATCTATCTATCTATCTATCTATCTATCCAGACATCCAGACATGTATCTATCTATCTATCTATCTATCTATCTATCTATCTATCTATCTATCTATCTATCTATCTATCTATCTATCTATCTATCTATCTATCTATCCAGACATCCAGACATGTATCTATCTATCTATCTATCTATCTATCTATCTATCTATCTATCTATCTATCTATCTATCTATCTATCTATCTATCTATCTATCTATCCATCCAGACATCCAGACATTTATGTATCTATCTATCTATCTATCTATCTATCTATCTATCTATCTATCTATCTATCTATCTATCTATCTATCTATCTATCTATCCAGACATTCAGACATGTATCTATCTATCTATCTATCTATCTATCTATCTATCTATCTATCTATCTATCTATCTATCTATCTATCTATCCAGACATCCAGACATGTATCTATCTATCTATCTATCTATCTATCTATCTATCTATCTATCTATCCATCCTGACGTCTATCTATCATCTATCTATCTATCTATCTATCTATCTATCTATCCATCCTGACGTCTATCTATCTATCTATCTATCTATCTATCTATCTATCTATCATCTATCTATCTATCTATATATCTATCTATCTATCCAGATATCCAGACATTTATGTATCTATCTATCTATCTATCTATCTATCTATCTATCTATCTATCTATCTATCTATCTATGTATCTATCTATCTATCTATCCAGACATCCAGACATGTATCTATCTATCTATCTATCTATCTATCTATCTATCTATCTATCTATCTATCTATCTATCTATCTATCTATCCAGACATCCAGACATTTATGTATCTATCTATCTATCTATCTATCTATCTATCTATCTATCTATCTATCTATCTATCTATCTATCTATCTATCTATCCAGACATCCAGACATGTATCTATCTATCTATCTATCTATCTATCTATCTATCTATCTATCTATCTATCTATCTATCTATCCAGACATCCAGACATTTATGTATGTATCTATCTATCTATCTATCTATCTATCTATCTATCTATCTATCTATCTATCTATCTATCTATCTATCCATCTATCCAGACATCCAAACATGTATCTATCTATCTATCTATCTATCTATCTATCTATCTATCTATCTATCTATCTATCTATCTATCTATCTATCTATCTATCTATCTATCCAGACATCCAGACATGTATCTATCTATCTATCTATCTATCTATCTATCTATCTATCTATCTATCTATCTATCTATCTATCTATCTATCTATCTACCTATCCAGATATCCAGACATTTATATATCTATCTATCTATTTATCTATCTATTTATCTATCTATCTATCTATCTATCTATCTATCTATCTATCTATCTATCCAGATATCCAGACATTTATGTATCTATCTATCTATCTATCTATCTATCTATCTATCTATCTATCTATCCATCCTTACGTCTATCTATCATCTATCTATCTATCTATCTATCTATCTATCTATCTATCTATCCATCCTGACGTCTATCTATCTATCTATCTATCTATCTATCTATCTATTTATCTATCTATCTATCTATCTATCTATCTATCTATCTATCTATCTATCCAGATATCCAGACATTTATGTATCTATCTATCTATCTATCTATCTATCTATCTATCTATCTATCTATCTATCTATCTATCTATCCATCCTTACGTCTATCTATCATCTATCTATCTATCTATCTATCTATCTATCTATCTATCTATCCATCCTGACGTCTATCTATCTATCTATCTATCTATCTATCTATCTATCTATCTATCATCTATCTATCTATCTATATATCTATCTATCTATCCAGATATCCAGACATTTATGTATCTATCTATCTATCTATCTATCTATCTATCTATCTATCTATCTATCTATCTATCTATCTATCTATCTATCCAGACATCCAGACATGTATCTATCTATCTATCTATCTATCTATCTATCTATCTATCTATCTATCTATCGATCTATCTATCCAGACATCCAGACATTTATGTATGTATGTATGTATGTATGTATGTATGTATGTATGTATGTATCTATCTATCTATCTATCTATCTATCTATCTATCTATCTATCTATCTATCTATCTATCCAGACATCCAGACATGTATCTATCTATCTATCTATCTATCTATCTATCTATCTATCTATCTATCTATCTATCTATCTATCTATCTATCTATCTATCTATCCAGACATCCAGACATGTATCTATCTATCTATCTATCTATCTATCTATCTATCTATCTATCTATCTATCTATCTATCTATCTATCTATCTATCTATCTATCTATCCAGACATCCAGACATGTATCTATCTATCTATCTATCTATCTATCTATCTATCTATCTATCTATCTATCTATCTATCTATCTATCTATCCAGAAATCCAGACATGTATCTATCTATCTATCTATCTATCTATCTATCTATCTATCTATCTATCTATCCAGACATCCAGACATGTATCTATCTATCTATCTATCTATCTATCTATCTATCTATCTATCTATCTATCTATCTATCTATCTATCTATCTATCCATCCAGACATCCAGACATTTATGTATCTATCTATCTATCTATCTATCTATCTATCTATCTATCTATCTATCTATCTATCTATCTATCTATCTATCTATCTATCCAGACATTCAGACATGTATCTATCTATCTATCTATCTATCTATCTATCTATCTATCTATCTATCTATCTATCTATCTATCTATCTATCTATCTATCCAGACATCCAGACATGTATCTATCTATCTATCTATCTATCTATCTATCTATCTATCTATCCATCCTGACGTCTATCTATCATCTATCTATCTATCTATCTATCTATCTATCTATCTATCTATCCATCCTGACGTCTATCTATCTATCTATCTATCTATCTATCTATCATCTATCATCT
>NW_027256885.1:74785025-74802525 GCF_029215685.1 Pituophis catenifer annectens
GACATGTATCTATCTATCTATCTATCTATCTATCTATCTATCTATCTATCTATCTATCTATCTATCTATCTATCTATCTATCTATCTATCTATCCAGACATCCAGACATGTATCTATCTATCTATCTATCTATCTATCTATCTATCTATCTATCTATCTATCTATCTATCTATCTATCCAGACATTCAGACATGTATCTATCTATCTATCTATCTATCTATCTATCATCTATCTATCTATCTATCTATCTATCTATCTATCTATCTATCCATCCTGACGTCTATCTATCTATCTATCTATCTATCTATCTATCTATCTATCTATCTATCTATCATCTATCTATCTATCTATATATCTATCTATCTATCCAGATATCCAGACATTTATGTATCTATCTATCTATCTATCTATCTATCTATCTATCTATCTATCTATCTATCTATCTATCTATCTATCTATCCAGACATCCAGACATGTATCTATCTATCTATCTATCTATCTATCTATCTCTCTTTCTATCTATCCAGACATCCAGACATTTATGTATGTATGTATGTATGTATGTATGTATGTATGTATGTATGTATGTATGTATCTATCTATCTATCTATCTATCTATCTATCTATCTATCTATCTATCTATCCAGACATTCAGACATGTATCTATCTATCTATCTATCTATCTATCTATCTATCTATCTATCTATCTATCTATCTATCTATCTATCTATCTATCTATCCAGACATCCAGACATGTATCTATCTATCTATCTATCTATCTATCTATCTATCTATCTATCTATCTATCTATCTATCTATCTATCTATCTATCCAGACATCCAGACATGTATCTATCTATCTATCTATCTATCTATCTATCTATCTATCTATCTATCTATCTATCTATCTATCTATCTATCTATCTATCTATTTATCCAGACATCCAGACATGTATCTATCTATCTATCTATCTATCTATCTATCTATCTATCTATCTATCTATCTATCTATGTATCTATCTATCTATCTATCTATCTATCCAGACATCCCGACATCTATCTATCTATCTATCTATCTATCTATCTATCTATCTATCTATCTATCTATCTATCTATCTATCTATCTATCTATCTATCCAGACATCCAGACATGTATCTATCTATCTATCTATCTATCTATCTATCTATCTATCTATCTATCTATCTATCTATCTATCTATCTATCTATCTATCTATCCATCCAGACATCCAGACATTTATGTATCTATCTATCTATCTATCTATCTATCTATCTATCTATCTATCTATCTATCTATCTATCTATCTATCTATCTATCTATCCAGACATTCAGACATGTATCTATCTATCTATCTATCTATCTATCTATCTATCTATCTATCTATCTATCTATCTATCTATCTATCTATCTATCTATCCAGACATCCAGACATGTATCTATCTATCTATCTATCTATCTATCTATCTATCTATCTATCTATCTATCCATCCTGACGTCTATCTATCATCTATCTATCTATCTATCTATCTATCTATCTATCTATCCATCCTGACGTCTATCTATCTATCTATCTATCTATCTATCTATCTATCTATCTATCTATCATCTATCTATCTATATATATATCTATCTATCTATCCAGATATCCAGACATTTATGTATCTATCTATCTATCTATCTATCTATCTATCTATCTATCTATCTATCTATCTATCTATCTATCTATGTATCTATCTATCTATCTATCTATCTATCTATCCAGACATCCAGACATGTATCTATCTATCTATCTATCTATCTATCTATCTATCTATCTATCTATCTATCTATCTATCTATCTATCTATCTATCTATCCAGACATCCAGACATTTATGTATCTATCTATCTATCTATCTATCTATCTATCTATCTATCTATCTATCTATCTATCTATCTATCTATCTATCTATCTATCTATCCAGACATCCAGACATGTATCTATCTATCTATCTATCTATCTATCTATCTATCTATCTATCTATCTATCTATCTATCTATCTATCTATCTATCCAGACATCCAGACATTTATGTATGTATGTATGTATGTATGTATGTATCTATCTATCTATCTATCTATCTATCTATCTATCTATCTATCCATCTATCCAGACATCCAAACATGTATCTATCTATCTATCTATCTATCTATCTATCTATCTATCTATCTATCTATCTATCTATCTATCTATCTATCTATCTATCTATCTATCTATCCAGACATCCAGACATGTATCTATCTATCTATCTATCTATCTATCTATCTATCTATCTATCTATCTATCTATCTATCTATCTATCTATCTATCTATCTACCTATCCAGATATCCAGACATTTATATATCTATCTATCTATTTATCTATCTATTTATCTATCTATCTATCTATCTATCTATCTATCTATCTATCTATCTATCTATCTATCCAGATATCCAGACATTTATGTATCTATCTATCTATCTATCTATCTATCTATCTATCTATCTATCTATCTATCTATCTATCTATCTATCCATCCTGACGTCTATCTATCATCTATCTATCTATCTATCTATCTATCTATCTATCTATCTATCTATCCATCCTGACGTCTATCTATCTATCTATCTATCTATCTTTCTATCTATCTATCTATCTATCTATCTATCTATCATCTATCTATCTATCTATATATCTATCTATCTATCCAGATATCCAGACATTTATGTATCTATCTATCTATCTATCTATCTATCTATCTATCTATCTATCTATCTATCTATCTATCTATCTATCTATCTATCTATCCAGACATTCAGACATGTATCTATCTATCTATCTATCTATCTATCTATCTATCTATCTATCTATCTATCCAGACATCCAGACATTTATGTATGTATGTATGTATGTATGTATGTATGTATGTATGTATCTATCTATCTATCTATCTATCTATCTATCTATCTATCTATCTATCTATCTATCTATCCAGACATTCAGACATGTATCTATCTATCTATCTATCTATCTATCTATCTATCTATCTATCTATCTATCTATCTATCTATCTATCTATCTATCTATCCAGACATCCAGACATGTATCTATCTATCTATCTATCTATCTATCTATCTATCTATCTATCTATCTATCTATCTATCTATCTATCTATCTATCTATCTATCTATCCAGACATCCAGACATGTATCTATCTATCTATCTATCTATCTATCTATCTATCTATCTATCTATCTATCTATCTATCTATCTATCTATCTATCTATCTATCTATCCAGACATCCAGACATGTATCTATCTATCTATCTATCTATCTATCTATCTATCTATCTATCTATCTATCTATCTATCTATCTATCTATCTATCTATCCAGACATTGAGACATGTATCTATCTATCTATCTATCTATCTATCTATCTATCTATCTATCTATCTATCTATCTATCTATCTATCTATCCAGACATCCAGACATGTATCTATCTATCTATCTATCTATCTATCTATCTATCTATCTATCCATCCTGACGTCTATCTATCATCTATCTATCTATCTATCTATCTATCTATCTATCTATCTATCTATCCATCCTGACGTCTATCTATCTATCTATCTATCTATCTATCTATCTATCTATCTATCTATCATCTATCTATCTATCTATATATCTATCTATCTATCCAGATATCCAGACATTTATGTATCTATCTATCTATCTATCTATCTATCTATCTATCTATCTATCTATCTATCTATCCAGACATCCAGACATGTATCTATCTATCTATCTATCTATCTATCTATCTATCTATCTATCTATCTATCTATCTATCTATCTATCTATCTATCTATCCAGACATCCAGACATTTATGTATCTATCTATCTATCTATCTATCTATCTATCTATCTATCTATCTATCTATCTATCTATCTATCTATCTATCTATCTATCCAGACATGTATCTATCTATCTATCTATCTATCTATCTATCTATCTATCTATCTATCTATCTATCTATCTATCTATCTATCTATCTATCCAGACATCCAGACATGTATCTATCTATCTATCTATCTATCTATCTATCTATCTATCTATCTATCTATCTATCTATCTATCATCTATCTATCTATCTATCTATCTATCTATCTATCTATCTATCCAGACATCCAGACATGTATCTATCTATCTATCTATCTATCTATCTATCTATCTATCTATCTATCTATCTATCTATCCAGACATCCAGACATGTATCTATCTATCTATCTATCTATCTATCTATCTATCTATCTATCTATCATCTATCTATCTATCTATCTATCTATCTATCTATCTATCTATCCATCCTGACGTCTATCTATCTATCTATCTATCTATCTATCTATCTATCTATCTATCTATCTATCATCTATCTATCTATCTATATATCTATCTATCTATCCAGATATCCAGACATTTATGTATCTATCTATCTATCTATCTATCTATCTATCTATCTATCTATCTATCTATCTATCTATCTATCTATCTATCTATCCAGACATCCAGACATGTATCTATCTATCTATCTATCTATGCTATCTATCTATCTATCTATCTATCTATCTATCTATCTATCTATCTATCTATCCAGACATCCAGACATTTATGTATGTATGTATGTATGTATGTATGTATGTATCTATCTATCTATCTATCTATCTATCTATCTATCTATCTATCTATCTATCTATCTATCCAGACATTCAGACATGTATCTATCTATCTATCTATCTATCTATCTATCTATCTATCTATCTATCTATCTATCTATCTATCTATCTATCTATCTATCTATCTATCCAGACATCCAGACATGTATCTATCTATCTATCTATCTATCTATCTATCTATCTATCTATCTATCTATCTATCTATCTATCTATCTATCTATCTATCCAGACATCCAGACATGTATCTATCTATCTATCTATCTATCTATCTATCTATCTATCTATCTATCTATCTATCTATCTATCATCTATCTATCTATCTATCTATCTATCTATCTATCTATCCATCCTGACGTCTATCTATCTATCTATCTATCTATCTATCTATCTATCTATCTATCTATCTATCTATCTATCATCTATCTATCTATCTATATATCTATCTATCTATCCAGATATCCAGACATTTATGTATCTATCTATCTATCTATCTATCTATCTATCTATCTATCTATCTATCTATCTATCTATCTATCCAGACATCCAGACATGTATCTATCTATCTATCTATCTATCTATCTATCTATCTATCTCTCTTTCTATCTATCCAGACATCCAGACATTTATGTATGTATGTATGTATGTATGTATGTATGTATGTATGTATGTATGTATGTATGTATCTATCTATCTATCTATCTATCTATCTATCTATCTATCTATCTATCTATCCAGACATTCAGACATCTATCTATCTATCTATCTATCTATCTATCTATCTATCTATCTATCTATCTATCTATCTATCTATCCAGACATCCAGACATGTATCTATCTATCTATCTATCTATCTATCTATCTATCTATCTATCTATCTATCTATCTATCTATCTATCTATCTATCTATCTATCTATCCAGACATCCAGACATGTATCTATCTATCTATCTATCTATCTATCTATCTATCTATCTATCTATCTATCTATCTATCTATCTATCTATCTATCTATTTATCCAGACATCCAGACATGTATCTATCTATCTATCTATCTATCTATCTATCTATCTATCTATCTATCTATGTATCTATCTATCTATCTATCTATCTATCCAGACATCCAGACATCTATCTATCTATCTATCTATCTATCTATCTATCTATCTATCTATCTATCTATCTATCTATCTATCTATCTATCTATCTATCTATCCAGACATCCAGACATGTATCTATCTATCTATCTATCTATCTATCTATCTATCTATCTATCTATCTATCTATCTATCTATCTATCTATCTATCCATCCAGACATCCAGACATTTATGTATCTATCTATCTATCTATCTATCTATCTATCTATCTATCTATCTATCTATCTATCTATCTATCTATCTATCTATCTATCCAGACATTCAGACATGTATCTATCTATCTATCTATCTATCTATCTATCTATCTATCTATCTATCTATCTATCTATCCAGACATCCAGAATCTATCTATCTATCTATCTATCTATCTATCTATCTATCTATCTATCTATCTATCCATCCTGACGTCTATCTATCATCTATCTATCTATCTATCTATCTATCTATCTATCTATCTATCCATCCTGACGTCTATCTATCTATCTATCTATCTATCTATCTATCTATCTATCTATCATCTATCTATCTATATATATATCTATCTATCTATCCAGATATCCAGACATTTATGTATCTATCTATCTATCTATCTATCTATCTATCTATCTATCTATCTATCTATCTATCTATCTATCTATCTATGTATCTATCTATCTATCTATCTATCCAGACATCCAGACATGTATCTATCTATCTATCTATCTATCTATCTATCTATCTATCTATCTATCTATCTATCTATCTATCTATCTATCTATCTATCTATCCAGACATCCAGACATTTATGTATCTATCTATCTATCTATCTATCTATCTATCTATCTATCTATCTATCTATCTATCTATCTATCTATCTATCTATCTATCCAGACATCCAGACATGTATCTATCTATCTATCTATCTATCTATCTATCTATCTATCTATCTATCTATCTATCTATCTATCTATCTATCCAGACATCCAGACATTTATGTATGTATGTATGTATGTATGTATGTATGTATCTATCTATCTATCTATCTATCTATCTATCTATCTATCCATCTATCCAGACATCCAAACATGTATCTATCTATCTATCTATCTATCTATCTATCTATCTATCTATCTATCTATCTATCTATCTATCTATCTATCTATCCAGACATCCAGACATGTATCTATCTATCTATCTATCTATCTATCTATCTATCTATCTATCTATCTATCTATCTATCTATCTATCTATCTATCTACCTATCCAGATATCCAGACATTTATATATCTATCTATCTATTTATCTATCTATTTATCTATCTATCTATCTATCTATCTATCTATCTATCTATCTATCTATCCAGATATCCAGACATTTATGTATCTATCTATCTATCTATCTATCTATCTATCTATCTATCTATCTATCTATCCATCCTGACGTCTATCTATCATCTATCTATCTATCTATCTATCTATCTATCTATCTATCTATCTATCCATCCTGACGTCTATCTATCTATCTATCTATCTATCTATCTATCTATCTATCTATCTATCTATCTATCATCTATCTATCTATCTATATATCTATCTATCTATCCAGATATCCAGACATTTATGTATCTATCTATCTATCTATCTATCTATCTATCTATCTATCTATCTATCTATCTATCTATCTATCTATCTATCCAGACATTCAGACATGTATCTATCTATCTATCTATCTATCTATCTATCTATCTATCTATCTATCTATCCAGACATCCAGACATTTATGTATGTATGTATGTATGTATGTATGTATGTATGTATGTATGTATCTATCTATCTATCTATCTATCTATCTATCTATCTATCTATCTATCTATCTATCTATCTATCTATCCAGACATTCAGACATGTATCTATCTATCTATCTATCTATCTATCTATCTATCTATCTATCTATCTATCTATCTATCTATCTATCTATCTATCTATCCAGACATCCAGACATGTATCTATCTATCTATCTATCTATCTATCTATCTATCTATCTATCTATCTATCTATCTATCTATCTATCTATCTATCTATCTATCCAGACATCCAGACATCTATCTATCTATCTATCTATCTATCTATCTATCTATCTATCTATCTATCTATCTATCTATCTATCTATCTATCCAGACATCCAGACATGTATCTATCTATCTATCTATTTATCTATCTATCTATCTATCTATCTATCTATCTATCTATCTATCTATCTATCTATCCAGACATTGAGACATGTATCTATCTATCTATCTATCTATCTATCTATCTATCTATCTATCTATCTATCTATCTATCTATCTATCTATCTATCTATCTATCCAGACATCCAGACATGTATCTATCTATCTATCTATCTATCTATCTATCTATCTATCTATCTATCCATCCTGACGTCTATCTATCATCTATCTATCTATCTATCTATCTATCTATCTATCTATCTATCTATCTATCCATCCTGACGTCTATCTATCTATCTATCTATCTATCTATCTATCTATCTATCTATCATCTATCTATCTATCTATATATCTATCTATCTATCCAGATATCCAGACATTTATGTATCTATCTATCTATCTATCTATCTATCTATCTATCTATCTATCTATCTATCTATCTATCTATCTATCTATCCAGACATCCAGACATGTATCTATCTATCTATCTATCTATCTATCTATCTATCTATCTATCTATCTATCTATCTATCTATCTATCTATCCAGACATCCAGACATTTATGTATCTATCTATCTATCTATCTATCTATCTATCTATCTATCTATCTATCTATCTATCTATCTATCTATCTATCTATCTATCTATCTATCCAGACATGTATCTATCTATCTATCTATCTATCTATCTATCTATCTATCTATCTATCTATCTATCTATCTATCTATCTATCTATCCAGACATCCAGACATGTATCTATCTATCTATCTATCTATCTATCTATCTATCTATCTATCTATCTATCTATCTATCTATCTATCTATCTATCCAGACATCCAGACATGTATCTATCTATCTATCTATCTATCTATCTATCTATCTATCTATCTATCTATCTATCTATCTATCCAGACATCCAGACATGTATCTATCTATCTATCTATCTATCTATCTATCTATCTATCTATCTATCATCTATCTATCTATCTATCTATCTATCTATCTATCTATCTATCCATCCTGACGTCTATCTATCTATCTATCTATCTATCTATCTATCTATCTATCTATCATCTATCTATCTATCTATATATCTATCTATCTATCCAGATATCCAGACATTTATGTATCTATCTATCTATCTATCTATCTATCTATCTATCTATCTATCTATCTATCTATCTATCTATCTATCTATCTATCTATCTATCCAGACATCCAGACATGTATCTATCTATCTATCTATCTATCTATCTATCTATCTATCTATCTATCTATCTATCTATCTATCTATCTATCCAGACATCCAGACATTTATGTATGTATGTATGTATGTATGTATGTATGTATGTATGTATGTATCTATCTATCTATCTATCTATCTATCTATCTATCTATCTATCTATCTATCTATCTATCCAGACATTCAGACATGTATCTATCTATCTATCTATCTATCTATCTATCTATCTATCTATCTATCTATCTATCTATCTATCTATCTATCTATCTATCTATCTATCCAGACATCCAGACATGTATCTATCTATCTATCTATCTATCTATCTATCTATCTATCTATCTATCTATCTATCTATCTATCTATCTATCTATCTATCTATCTATCCAGACATCCAGACATGTATCTATCTATCTATCTATCTATCTATCTATCTATCTATCTATCTATCTATCTATCTATCTATCTATCTATCTATCCAGACATCCAGACATGTATCTATCTATCTATCTATCTATCTATCTATCTATCTATCTATCTATCTATCTATCTATCTATCTATCTATCTATCTATCTATCCAGACATCCAGACATGTATCTATCTATCTATCTATCTATCTATCTATCTATCTATCTATCTATCTATCTATCTATCTATCTATCTATCTATCTATCTATCTATCCAGACATCCAGACATGTATCTATCTATCTATCTATCTATCTATCTATCTATCTATCTATCTATCTATCTATCTATCTATCTATCTATCTATCTATCCATCCAGACATCCAGACATTTATGTATCTATCTATCTATCTATCTATCTATCTATCTATCTATCTATCTATCTATCTATCTATCTATCTATCTATCTATCCAGACATTCAGACATGTATCTATCTATCTATCTATCTATCTATCTATCTATCTATCTATCTATCTATCTATCTATCTATCTATCTATCTATCTATCCAGACATCCAGACATGTATCTATCTATCTATCTATCTATCTATCTATCTATCTATCTATCTATCTATCTATCTATCTATCCATCCTGACGTCTATCTATCATCTATCTATCTATCTATCTATCTATCTATCTATCCATCCTGACGTCTATCTATCTATCTATCTATCTATCTATCTATCTATCTATCATCTATCTATCTATCTATATATCTATCTATCTATCCAGATATCCAGACATTTATGTATCTATCTATCTATCTATCTATCTATCTATCTATCTATCTATCTATCTATCTATCTATCTATCTATCTATCTATGTATCTATCTATCTATCTATCCAGACATCCAGACATGTATCTATCTATCTATCTATCTATCTATCTATCTATCTATCTATCTATCTATCTATCTATCTATCTATCTATCTATCTATCTATCCAGACATCCAGACATTTATGTATCTATCTATCTATCTATCTATCTATCTATCTATCTATCTATCTATCTATCTATCTATCTATCTATCTATCTATCTATCCAGACATCCAGACATGTATCTATCTATCTATCTATCTATCTATCTATCTATCTATCTATCTATCTATCTATCTATCTATCTATCTATCTATCTATCTATCCAGACATCCAGACATTTATGTATGTATCTATCTATCTATCTATCTATCTATCTATCTATCTATCTATCTATCTATCTATCTATCTATCTATCTATCCATCTATCCAGACATCCAAACATGTATCTATCTATCTATCTATCTATCTATCTATCTATCTATCTATCTATCTATCTATCTATCTATCTATCTATCTATCTATCCAGACATCCAGACATGTATCTATCTATCTATCTATCTATCTATCTATCTATCTATCTATCTATCTATCTATCTATCTATCTATCTATCTATCTATCTATCTACCTATCCAGATATCCAGACATTTATATATCTATCTATCTATTTATCTATCTATTTATCTATCTATCTATCTATCTATCTATCTATCTATCTATCTATCTATCCAGATATCCAGACATTTATGTATCTATCTATCTATCTATCTATCTATCTATCTATCTATCTATCCATCCTTACGTCTATCTATCATCTATCTATCTATCTATCTATCTATCTATCTATCTATCTATCCATCCTGACGTCTATCTATCTATCTATCTATCTATCTATCTATCTATCTATCTATCTATCTATCTATCATCTATCTATCTATCTATATATCTATCTATCTATCCAGATATCCAGACATTTATGTATCTATCTATCTATCTATCTATCTATCTATCTATCTATCTATCTATCTATCTATCCAGACATCCAGACATGTATCTATCTATCTATCTATCTATCTATCTATCTATCTATCTATCTATCTATCTATCTATCTATCCAGACATCCAGACATTTATGTATGTATGTAAGTATGTATGTATGTATGTATGTATCTATCTATCTATCTATCTATCTATCTATCTATCTATCTATCTATCTATCTATCTATCTATCCAGACATTCAGACATGTATCTATCTATCTATCTATCTATCTATCTATCTATCTATCTATCTATCTATCTATCTATCTATCTATCTATCTATCTATCTATCCAGACATCCAGACATGTATCTATCTATCTATCTATCTATCTATCTATCTATCTATCTATCTATCTATCTATCTATCTATCTATCTATCTATCTATCTATCTATCCAGACATCCAGACATGTATCTATCTATCTATCTATCTATCTATCTATCTATCTATCTATCTATCTATCTATCTATCTATCTATCTATCTATCTATCTATCTATCCAGACATCCAGACATGTATCTATCTATCTATCTATCTATCTATCTATCTATCTATCTATCTATCTATCTATCTATCTATCTATCTATCTATCCAGAAATCCAGACATGTATCTATCTATCTATCTATCTATCTATCCAGACATGTATCTATCTATCTATCTATCTATCTATCTATCTATCTATCTATCTATCTATCTATCTATCTATCTATCTATCTATCCAGACATCCAGACATGTATCTATCTATCTATCTATCTATCTATCTATCTATCTATCTATCTATCTATCTATCATCTATCTATCTATCTATCTATCTATCTATCTATCTATCTATCCAGACATCCAGACATGTATCTATCTATCTATCTATCTATCTATCTATCTATCTATCTATCTATCTATCTATCTATCCAGACATCCAGACATGTATCTATCTATCTATCTATCTATCTATCTATCTATCTATCTATCTATCTATCTATCATCTATCTATCTATCTATCTATCTATCTATCTATCTATCTATCCATCCTGACGTCTATCTATCTATCTATCTATCTATCTATCTATCTATCTATCATCTATCTATCTATCTATATATCTATCTATCTATCCAGATATCCAGACATTTATGTATCTATCTATCTATCTATCTATCTATCTATCTATCTATCTATCTATCTATCTATCTATCTATCCAGACATCCAGACATGTATCTATCTATCTATCTATCTATCTATCTATCTATCTATCTATCTATCTATCTATCTATCCAGACATCCAGACATTTATGTATGTATGTATGTATGTATGTATGTATGTATGTATGTATGTATGTATCTATCTATCTATCTATCTATCTATCTATCTATCTATCTATCTATCTATCTATCTATCCAGACATTCAGACATGTATCTATCTATCTATCTATCTATCTATCTATCTATCTATCTATCTATCTATCTATCTATCTATCTATCTATCTATCCAGACATCCAGACATGTATCTATCTATCTATCTATCTATCTATCTATCTATCTATCTATCTATCTATCTATCTATCTATCTATCTATCCAGACATCCAGACATGTATCTATCTATCTATCTATCTATCTATCTATCTATCTATCTATCTATCTATCTATCTATCTATCTATCTATCTATCCAGACATCCAGACATGTATCTATCTATCTATCTATCTATCTATCTATCTATCTATCTATCTATCTATCTATCTATCTATCTATCTATCTATCTATCTATCTATCTATCTATCCAGACATCCAGACATGTATCTATCTATCTATCTATCTATCTATCTATCTATCTATCTATCTATCTATCTATCTATCTATCTATCTATCTATCTATCTATCTATCTATCCAGACATCCAGACATGTATCTATCTATCTATCTATCTATCTATCTATCTATCTATCTATCTATCTATCTATCTATCTATCTATCTATCTATCTATCTATCTATCTATCCATCCAGACATCTAGACATTTATGTATCTATCTATCTATCTATCTATCTATCTATCTATCTATCTATCTATCTATCTATCTATCTATCTATCTATCTATCCAGACATTCAGACATGTATCTATCTATCTATCTATCTATCTATCTATCTATCTATCTATCTATCTATCTATCTATCTATCTATCCAGACATCCAGACATGTATCTATCTATCTATCTATCTATCTATCTATCTATCTATCTATCTATCCATCCTGACGTCTATCTATCATCTATCTATCTATCTATCTATCTATCTATCTATCCATCCTGACGTCTATCTATCTATCTATCTATCTATCTATCTATCTATCTATCTATCTATCTATCATCTATCTATCTATCTATATATCTATCTATCTATCCAGATATCCAGACATTTATGTATCTATCTATCTATCTATCTATCTATCTATCTATCTATCTATCTATCTATCTATCTATCTATCTATCTATCTATCTATGTATCTATCTATCTATCTATCCAGACATCCAGACATGTATCTATCTATCTATCTATCTATCTATCTATCTATCTATCTATCTATCTATCTATCTATCTATCTATCCAGACATCCAGACATTTATGTATCTATCTATCTATCTATCTATCTATCTATCTATCTATCTATCTATCTATCTATCTATCTATCTATCTATCTATCTATCTATCTATCCAGACATCCAGACATGTATCTATCTATCTATCTATCTATCTATCTATCTATCTATCTATCTATCTATCTATCTATCTATCTATCCAGACATCCAGACATTTATGTATCTATCTATCTATCTATCTATCTATCTATCTATCTATCTATCTATCTATCTATCTATCTATCTATCCATCTATCCAGACATCCAAACATGTATCTATCTATCTATCTATCTATCTATCTATCTATCTATCTATCTATCTATCTATCTATCTATCTATCTATCCAGACATCCAGACATGTATCTATCTATCTATCTATCTATCTATCTATCTATCTATCTATCTATCTATCTATCTATCTATCTATCTATCTATCTACCTATCCAGATATCCAGACATTTATATATCTATCTATCTATTTATCTATCTATTTATCTATCTATCTATCTATCTATCTATCTATCTATGTATCTATCTATCTATCTATCCAGATATCCAGACATTTATGTATCTATCTATCTATCTATCTATCTATCTATCTATCTATCTATCCATCCTTACGTCTATCTATCATCTATCTATCTATCTATCTATCTATCTATCTATCTATCTATCCATCCTGACGTCTATCTATCTATCTATCTATCTATCTATCTATCTATCTATCTATCTATCATCTATCTATCTATCTATATATCTATCTATCTATCCAGATATCCAGACATTTATGTATCTATCTATCTATCTATCTATCTATCTATCTATCTATCTATCTATCTATCTATCTATCTATCCAGACATCCAGACATGTATCTATCTATCTATCTATCTATCTATCTATCTATCTATCTATCTATCTATCTATCTATCTATCTATCTATCCAGACATCCAGACATTTATGTATGTATGTATGTATGTATGTATGTATGTATGTATGTATGTATGTATGTATCTATCTATCTATCTATCTATCTATCTATCTATCTATCTATCTATCTATCTATCTATCCAGACATTCAGACATGTATCTATCTATCTATCTATCTATCTATCTATCTATCTATCTATCTATCTATCTATCTATCTATCTATCTATCTATCCAGACATCCAGACATGTATCTATCTATCTATCTATCTATCTATCTATCTATCTATCTATCTATCTATCTATCTATCTATCTATCTATCTATCTATCTATCTATCTATCCAGACATCCAGACATGTATCTATCTATCTATCTATCTATCTATCTATCTATCTATCTATCTATCTATCTATCTATCTATCTATCTATCCAGACATCCAGACATGTATCTATCTATCTATCTATCTATCTATCTATCTATCTATCTATCTATCTATCTATCTATCTATCTATCTATCTATCTATCTATCTATCTATCTATCTATCCAGAAATCCAGACATGTATCTATCTATCTATCTATCTATCTATCTATCTATCTATCTATCTATCTATCTATCTATCTATCTATCTATCTATCTATCCAGACATCCAGACATGTATCTATCTATCTATCTATCTATCTATCTATCTATCTATCTATCTATCTATCTATCTATCTATCTATCTATCCATCCAGACATCCAGACATTTATGTATCTATCTATCTATCTATCTATCTATCTATCTATCTATCTATCTATCTATCTATCTATCTATCTATCTATCTATCTATCCAGACATTCAGACATGTATCTATCTATCTATCTATCTATCTATCTATCTATCTATCTATCTATCTATCTATCTATCTATCCAGACATCCAGACATGTATCTATCTATCTATCTATCTATCTATCTATCTATCTATCTATCCATCCTGACGTCTATCTATCATCTATCTATCTATCTATCTATCTATCTATCTATCTATCTATCCATCCTGACGTCTATCTATCTATCTATCTATCTATCTATCTATCTATCATCTATCATCTATCTATCTATCTATATATCTATCTATCTATCCAGATATCCAGACATTTATGTATCTATCTATCTATCTATCTATCTATCTATCTATCTATCTATCTATCTATCTATCTATCTATCTATCTATCTATCCAGACATCCAGACATGTATCTATCTATCTATCTATCTATCTATCTATCTATCTATCTATCTATCTATCTATCTATCTATCTATCTATCTATCTATCTATCTATCTACCTATCCAGATATCCAGACATTTGTATATCTATCTATCTATTTATCTATCTATCTATCTATCTATCTATCTATCTATCTATCTATCTATCTATCTATCCAGATATCCAGACATTTATGTATCTATCTATCTATCTATCTATCTATCTATCTATCTATCTATCTATCCATCCTGACGTCTATCTATCATCTATCTATCTATCTATCTATCTATCTATCTATCTATCCATCCTGACGTCTATCTATCTATCTATCTATCTATCTATCTATCTATCTATCATCTATCTATCTATCTATATATCTATCTATCTATCCAGATATCCAGACATTTATACATCTATCTATCTATTTATCTATCTATCTATCTATCTATCTATCTATCTATCTATCTATCTATCTATCTATCTATCTATCTACCTATCCAGATATCCAGACATTTATATATCTATCTATCTATTTATCTATCTATTTATCTATCTATCTATCTATCTATCTATCTATCTATCTATCTATCTATCCAGATATCCAGACATTTATGTATCTATCTATCTATCTATCTATCTATCTATCTATCTATCTATCTATCCATCCTGACGTCTATCTATCATCTATCTATCTATCTATCTATCTATCTATCTATCTATCTATCCATCCTGACGTCTATCTATCTATCTATCTATCTATCTATCTATCTATCTATCATCTATCTATCTATCTATATATCTATCTATCTATCCAGATATCCAGACATTTATGTATCTATCTATCTATCTATCTATCTATCTATCTATCTATCTATCTATCTATCTATCTATCTATCTATCTATCTATCCAGACATCCAGACATGTATCTATCTATCTATCTATCTATCTATCTATCTATCTATCTATCTATCTATCTATCTATCT
>NW_027256885.1:74807525-74825025 GCF_029215685.1 Pituophis catenifer annectens
ACCTATCCAGATATCCAGACATTTATATATCTATCTATCTATCTATTTATCTATCTATTTATCTATCTATCTATCTATCTATCTATCTATCTATCTATCTATCTATCCAGATATCCAGACATTTATGTATCTATCTATCTATCTATCTATCTATCTATCTATCTATCTATCTATCCATCCTGACGTCTATCTATCATCTATCTATCTATCTATCTATCTATCTATCTATCTATCCATCCTGACGTCTATCTATCTATCTATCTATCTATCTATCTATCTATCTATCTATCATCTATCTATCTATCTATATATCTATCTATCTATCCAGATATCCAGACATTTATCTATCTATCTATCTATCTATCTATCTATCTATCTATCTATCTATCTATCTATCTATCTATCTATCTATCTATCCAGACATCCAGACATGTATCTATCTATCTATCTATCTATCTATCTATCTATCTATCTATCTATCTATCTATCTATCTATCTATCTATCTATCTATCTATCCAGACATCCAGACATTTATGTATGTATGTATGTATGTATCTATCTATCTATCTATCTATCTATCTATCTATCTATCTATCTATCTATCTATCTATCTATCTATCTATCTATCCAGACATCCAGACATGTATCTATCTATCTATCTATCTATCTATCTATCTATCTATCTATCTATCTATCTATCTATCTATCTATCTATCTATCTATCTATCCAGACATCCAGACATGTATCTATCTATCTATCTATCTATCTATCTATCTATCTATCTATCTATCTATCCAGACATCCAGACATGTATCTATCTATCTATCTATCTATCTATCTATCTATCTATCTATCTATCTATCTATCTATCTATCTATCTATCCAGACATCCAGACATGTATCTATCTATCTATCTATCTATCTATCTATCTATCTATCTATCTATCTATCTATCTATCTATCTATCATCTATCTATCTATCTATATATCTATCTATCTATCCAGATATCCAGACATTTATCTATCTATCTATCTATCTATCTATCTATCTATCTATCTATCTATCTATCTATCTATCTATCTATCTATCTATCTATCCAGACATCCAGACATGTATCTATCTATCTATCTATCTATCTATCTATCTATCTATCTATCTATCTATCTATCTATCTATCCAGACATCCAGACATTTATGTATGTATGTATGTATGTATGTATGTATGTATGTATGTATGTATCTATCTATCTATCTATCTATCTATCTATCTATCTATCTATCTATCTATCTATCTATCCAGACATCCAGACATGTATCTATCTATCTATCTATCTATCTATCTATCTATCTATCTATCTATCTATCTATCTATCTATCTATCTATCTATCTATCCAGACATCCAGACATGTATCTATCTATCTATCTATCTATCTATCTATCTATCTATCCAGACATCCAGACATGTATCTATCTATCTATCTATCTATCTATCTATCTATCTATCTATCTATCTATCTATCTATCTATCTATCCAGACATCCAGACATGTATCTATCTATCTATCTATCTATCTATCTATCTATCTATCTATCTATCTATCTATCTATCTATCTATCTATCTATCTATCTATCCAGACATCCAGACATGTATCTATCTATCTATCTATCTATCTATCTATCTATCTATCTATCTATCTATCTATCTATCTATCTATCTATCTATCCAGACATCCAGACATGTATCTATCTATCTATCTATCTATCTATCTATCTATCTATCTATCTATCTATCTATCTATCTATCTATCTATCCATCCAGACATCCAGACATTTATGTATGTATCTATCTATCTATCTATCTATCTATCTATCTATCTATCTATCTATCTATCTATCTATCTATCTATCTATCCAGATATCCAGACATTTATGTATCTATCTATCTATCTATCTATCTATCTATCTATCTATCTATCTATCTATCTATCTATCCATCCTGACGTCTATCTATCTATCTATCTATCTATCTATCTATCTACCTATCTATCTATCTATCATCTATCTATCTATCTATCTATCTATCTATCTATCTATCTATCTATCTATCTATCTATCCAGACATCCAGACATGTATCTATCTATCTATCTATCTATCTATCTATCTATCTATCTATCTATCTATCCAGATATCCAGACATTTATGTATCTATCTATCTATCTATCTATCTATCTATCTATCTATCTATCTATCCATCCTGACGTCTATCTATCATCTATCTATCTATCTATCTATCTATCTATCTATCTATCCATCCTGACGTCTATCTATCTATCTATCTATCTATCTATCTATCTATCTATCTATCTATCTATCTACCTATCCAGATATCCAGACATTTATGTATCTATCTATCTATCTATCTATCTATCTATCTATCTATCTATCTATCTATCTATCTATCTATCTATCCATCCTGACGTCTATCTATCTATCTATCTATCTATCTATCTATCTACCTATCTATCTATCTATCATCTATCTATCTATCTATCTATCTATCTATCTATCTATCCATCCTGACGTCTATCTATCTATCTATCTATCTATCTATCTATCTATCTATCTATCTATCTATCTATCCAGATATCCAGACATTTATGTATCTATCTATCTATCTATCTATCTATCTATCTATCTATCTATCTATCTATCTATCTATCTATCTATCCATCCTGACGTCTATCTATCTATCTATCTATCTATCTATCTATCTACCTATCTATCTATCTATCATCTATCTATCTATCTATCTATCTATCTATCTATCTATCTATCCAGACATCCAGACATGTATCTATCTATCTATCTATCTATCTATCTATCTATCTATCTATCTATCTATCTATCTATCTATCTATCTACCTATCCAGATATCCAGACATTTATGTATCTATCTATCTATCTATCTATCTATCTATCTATCTATCCATCCTGACGTCTATCTATCATCTATCTATCTATCTATCTATCTATCTATCTATCTATCCATTCTGACGTCTATCTATCTATCTATCTATCTATCTATCTATCTATCTATCTATCTATCTATCTATCCAGACATCCAGACATGTATGTATCTATCTATCTATCTATCTATCTATCTATCTATCTATCTATCTATCTATCTATCCAGACATTTATGTATCTATCTATCTATCTATCTATCTATCTATCTATCTATCTATCTATCTATCTATCTATCTATCTATCCATCCTGACGTCTATCTATCTATCTATCTATCTATCTATCTATCTACCTATCTATCTATCTATCATCTATCTATCTATCTATCTATCTATCTATCTATCTATCTATCCAGACATCCAGACATGTATCTATCTATCTATCTATCTATCTATCTATCTATCTATCTATCTATCTATCTATCTATCTATCTACCTATCCAGATATCCAGACATTTATGTATCTATCTATCTATCTATCTATCTATCTATCTATCTATCCATCCTGACGTCTATCTATCATCTATCTATCTATCTATCTATCTATCTATCTATCTATCCATTCTGACGTCTATCTATCTATCTATCTATCTATCTATCTATCTATCTATCTATCTATCTATCTATCCAGACATCCAGACATGTATGTATCTATCTATCTATCTATCTATCTATCTATCTATCTATCTATCTATCTATCTATCTATCCAGACATGTATCTATCTATCTATCTATCTATCTATCTATCTATCTATCTATCTATCTATCTATCTATCTATCTATCTATCTATCTATCTATCTATCCAGACATCCAGACATGTATCTATCTATCTATCTATCTATCTATCTATCTATCTATCTATCTATCTATCTATCTATCTATCTATCTATCTATCTATCTATCTATATATCTATCTATCTATCCAGATATCCAGACATTTATGTATCTATCTATCTATCTATCTATCTATCTATCTATCTATCTATCTATCCAGACATCCAGACATGTATCTATCTATCTATCTATCTATCTATCTATCTATCTATCTATCTATCTATCTATCTATCTATCTATCTATCTATCTATCCAGACATCCAGACATCTATCTATCTATCTATCTATCTATCTATCTATCTATCTATCTATCTATCTATCTATCTATCTATCTATCTATCTATCCAGACATGTATCTATCTATCTATCTATCTATCTATCTATCTATCTATCTATCTATCTATCCAGACATCCAGACATGTATCTATCTATCTATCTATCTATCTATCTATCTATCTATCTATCTATCTATCTATCTATCTATCCAGACATCCAGACATGTATCTATCTATCTATCTATCTATCTATCTATCTATCTATCTATCTATCTATCTATCTATCTATCTATCTATCTATCTATCTATCTATCTATCCAGACATCCAGACATGTATCTATCTATCTATCTATCTATCTATCTATCTATCTATCTATCTATCTATCTATCTATCTATCTATCTATCCAGACATCCAGACATGTATCTATCTATCTATCTATCTATCTATCTATCTATCTATCTATCTATCTATCTATCTATCTATCTATCTATCTATCTATCCATCCAGACATCCAGACATTTATGTATCTATCTATCTATCTATCTATCTATCTATCTATCTATCTATCTATCTATCTATCTATCTATCTATCCAGATATCCAGATATCCAGACATTTATGTATCTATCTATCTATCTATCTATCTATCTATCTATCTATCTATCTATCTATCTATCTATCTATCTATCTATCCATCCTGACGTCTATCTATCTATCTATCTATCTATCTATCTATCTACCTATCTATCTATCTATCATCTATCTATCTATCTATCTATCTATCTATCTATCTATCTATCTATCCAGACATCCAGACATGTATCTATCTATCTATCTATCTATCTATCTATCTATCTATCTATCTATCTATCTATCTATCTATCTACCTATCCAGATATCCAGACATTTATGTATCTATCTATCTATCTATCTATCTATCTATCTATCTATCTATCTATCCATCCTGACGTCTATCTATCATCTATCTATCTATCTATCTATCTATCTATCTATCTATCTATCCATTCTGACGTCTATCTATCTATCTATCTATCTATCTATCTATCTATCTATCCAGACATCCAGACATGTATGTATCTATCTATCTATCTATCTATCTATCTATCTATCTATCTATCTATCTATCTATCTATCTATCTATCTATCTATCCAGACATGTATCTATCTATCTATCTATCTATCTATCTATCTATCTATCTATCTATCTATCTATCTATCTATCTATCTATCTATCTATCTATCTATCTATCTATCCAGACATCCAGACATGTATCTATCTATCTATCTATCTATCTATCTATCTATCTATCTATCTATCTATCTATCTATCTATCTATCTATATATCTATCTATCTATCCAGATATCCAGACATTTATGTATCTATCTATCTATCTATCTATCTATCTATCTATCTATCTATCTATCTATCTATCTATCTATCTATCTATCTATCTATCTATCTATCCAGACATCCAGACATGTATCTATCTATCTATCTATCTATCTATCTATCTATCTATCTATCTATCTATCTATCTATCTATCTATCTATCCAGACATCCAGACATTTATGTATCTATCTATCTATCTATCTATCTATCTATCTATCTATCTATCTATCTATCTATCTATCTATCTATCCAGACATGTATCTATCTATCTATCTATCTATCTATCTATCTATCTATCTATCTATCTATCTATCTATCTATCTATCTATCTATCTATCCAGACATCCAGACATGTATCTATCTATCTATCTATCTATCTATCTATCTATCTATCTATCTATCTATCTATCTATCTATCTATCTATCTATCTATCTATCTACCTATCCAGATATCCAGACATTTATATATCTATCTATCTATCTATTTATCTATCTATCTATCTATCTATCTATCTATCTATCTATCTATCTATCCAGATATCCAGACATTTATGTATCTATCTATCTATCTATCTATCTATCTATCTATCTATCTATCTATCTATCTATCTATCCATCCTGACGTCTATCTATCTTCTATCTATCTATCTATCTATCTATCTATCTATCTATCTATCCATCCTGACGTCTATCTATCTATCTATCTATCTATCTATCTATCTATCTATCTATCATCTATCTATCTATCTATCTATCTATCTATCCAGATATCCAGACATTTATATATCTATCTATCTATTTATCTATCTATTTATCTATCTATCTATCTATCTATCTATCTATCCATCCTGACGTCTATCTATCATCTATCTATCTATCTATCTATCTATCTATCTATCTATCTATCCATCCTGACGTCTATCTATCTATCTATCTATCTATCTATCTATCTATCTATCTATCTATCTATCTATCCAGACATCCAGACATGTATGTATGTATCTATCTATCTATCTATCTATCTATCTATCTATCTATCTATCTATCTATCTATCTATCTATCCAGACATGTATCTATCTATCTATCATCTATCTATCTATCTATATATCTATCTATCTATCCAGATATCCAGACATTTATCTATCTATCTATCTATTTATCTATCTATCTATCTATCTATCTATCTATCTATCTATCTATCTATCTATCTATCTACCTATCCAGATATCCAGACATTTATCTATCTATCTATCTATCTATTTATCTATCTATTTATCTATCTATCTATCTATCTATCTATCTATCTATCTATCCAGATATCCAGACATTTATGTATCTATCTATCTATCTATCTATCTATCTATCTATCTATCTATCTATCCATCCTGACGTCTATCTATCATCTATCTATCTATCTATCTATCTATCTATCTATCTATCTATCCATCCAGACGTCTATCTATCTATCTTTCTATCTATCTATCTATCTATCTATCTATCATCTATCTATCTATCTATATATCTATCTATCTATCCAGATATCCAGACATTTATCTATCTATCTATCTATCTATCTATCTATCTATCTATCTATCTATCTATCTATCTATCTATCTATCTATCTATCTATCTATCCAGACATCCAGACATGTATCTATCTATCTATCTATCTATCTATCTATCTATCTATCTATCTATCTATCTATCTATCTATCTATCTATCCAGACATCCAGACATTTATGTATGTATGTATGTATGTATGTATGTATGTATGTATGTATGTATGTATCTATCTATCTATCTATCTATCTATCTATCTATCTATCTATCTATCCAGACATCCAGACATGTATCTATCTATCTATCTATCTATCTATCTATCTATCTATCTATCTATCTATCTATCTATCTATCTATCTATCTATCTATCTATCTATCTATCTATCCAGACATCCAGACATGTATCTATCTATCTATCTATCTATCTATCTATCTATCTATCTATCTATCTATCTATCTATCTATCTATCCAGACATCCAGACATGTATCTATCTATCTATCTATCTATCTATCTATCTATCTATCTATCTATCTATCTATCTATCTATCTATCTATCTATCTATCTATCCAGACATCCAGACATGTATCTATCTATCTATCTATCTATCTATCTATCTATCTATCTATCTATCTATCTATCTATCTATCTATCTATCTATCTATCTATCTATCTATCCAGACATCCAGACATGTATCTATCTATCTATCTATCTATCTATCTATCTATCCAGACATCCAGACATGTATCTATCTATCTATCTATCTATCTATCTATCTATCTATCTATCTATCTATCTATCTATCTATCTATCTATCTATCTATCTATCTATCCAGACATCCAGACATGTATCTATCTATCTATCTATCTATCTATCTATCTATCTATCTATCTATCTATCTATCTATCTATCTATCTATCTATCTATCTATCCATCCTGACGTCTATCTATCTATCTATCTATCTATCTATCTATCTACCTATCTATCTATCTATCATCTATCTATCTATCTATCTATCTATCTATCTATCCAGACATCCAGACATGTATCTATCTATCTATCTATCTATCTATCTATCTATCTATCTATCTATCTATCTATCTACCTATCCAGATATCCAGACATTTATGTATCTATCTATCTATCTATCTATCTATCTATCTATCTATCTATCTATCCATCCTGACGTCTATCTATCATCTATCTATCTATCTATCTATCTATCTATCTATCTATCTATCTATCCATTCTGACGTCTATCTATCTATCTATCTATCTATCTATCTATCTATCTATCTATCTATCTATCCAGACATCCAGACATGTATGTATCTATCTATCTATCTATCTATCTATCTATCTATCTATCTATCTATCTATCTATCTATCTATCTATCTATCTATCTATCCAGACATGTATCTATCTATCTATCTATCTATCTATCTATCTATCTATCTATCTATCTATCTATCTATCTATCTATCTATCTATCTATCTATCTATCTATCTATCCAGACATCCAGACATGTATCTATCTATCTATCTATCTATCTATCTATCTATCTATCTATCTATCTATCTATCTATCTATCTATCTATCTATCCAGATATCCAGACATTTATGTATCTATCTATCTATCTATCTATCTATCTATCTATCTATCTATCTATCTATCTATCTATCTATCTATCTATCTATCCAGACATCCAGACATGTATCTATCTATCTATCTATCTATCTATCTATCTATCTATCTATCTATCTATCTATCCAGACATCCAGACATTTATGTATCTATCTATCTATCTATCTATCTATCTATCTATCTATCTATCTATCTATCTATCTATCTATCTATCTATCTATCTATCCAGACATGTATCTATCTATCTATCTATCTATCTATCTATCTATCTATCTATCTATCTATCTATCTATCTATCTATCTATCTATCTATCTATCCAGACATCCAGACATGTATCTATCTATCTATCTATCTATCTATCTATCTATCTATCTATCTATCTATCTATCTATCTATCTATCTATCTATCTATCTACCTATCCAGATATCCAGACATTTATATATCTATCTATCTATTTATCTATCTATCTATCTATTTATCTATCTATCTATCTATCTATCTATCTATCTATCTATCCAGATATCCAGACATTTATGTATCTATCTATCTATCTATCTATCTATCTATCTATCTATCTATCTATCTATCCATCCTGACGTCTATCTATCTTCTATCTATCTATCTATCTATCTATCTATCTATCTATCTATCCATCCTGACGTCTATCTATCTATCTATCTATCTATCTATCTATCTATCTATCTATCTATCTATCATCTATCTATCTATCTATCTATCTATCTATCCAGATATCCAGACATTTATATATCTATCTATCTATTTATCTATCTATTTATCTATCTATCTATCTATCTATCTATCTATCTATCTATCTATCTATCTATCTATCTATCTATCTATCTACCTATCCAGATATCCAGACATTTATATATCTATCTATCTATTTATCTATCTATTTATCTATCTATCTATCTATCTATCTATCTATCTATCTATCCAGATATCCAGACATTTATGTATCTATCTATCTATCTATCTATCTATCTATCTATCTATCTATCTATCCATCCTGACGTCTATCTATCATCTATCTATCTATCTATCTATCTATCTATCTATCTATCCATCCTGACGTCTATCTATCTATCTATCTATCTATCTATCTATCTATCTATCATCTATCTCTCTATCTATATATCTATCTATCTATCCAGATATCCAGACATTTATGTATCTATCTATCTATCTATCTATCTATCTATCTATCTATCTATCTATCTATCTATCTATCTATCTATCTATCTATCCAGACATCCAGACATGTATCTATCTATCTATCTATCTATCTATCTATCTATCTATCTATCTATCTATCTATCTATCTATCTATCCAGATATCCAGACATTTATGTATCTATCTATCTATCTATCTATCTATCTATCTATCCATCCTGACGTCTATCTATCATCTATCTATCTATCTATCTATCTATCTATCTATCTATCTATCTATCCATCCTGACGTCTATCTATCTATCTATCTATCTATCTATCTATCTATCTATCTATCTATCATCTATCTATCTATCTATATATCTATCTATCTATCCAGATATCCAGACATTTATCTATCTATCTATCTATTTATCTATCTATTTATCTATCTATCTATCTATCTATCTATCTATCTATCTATCTATCTATCTATCTATCTATCTATCTATCTACCTATCCAGATATCCAGACATTTATATATCTATCTATCTATCTATTTATCTATCTATTTATCTATCTATCTATCTATCTATCTATCTATCTATCTATCTATCTATCCAGATATCCAGACATTTATGTATCTATCTATCTATCTATCTATCTATCTATCCATCCTGACGTCTATCTATCATCTATCTATCTATCTATCTATCTATCTATCTATCTATCTATCCATCCTGACGTCTATCTATCTATCTATCTATCTATCTATCTATCTATCTATCTATCATCTATCTATCTATCTATATATCTATCTATCTATCCAGATATCCAGACATTTATCTATCTATCTATCTATCTATCTATCTATCTATCTATCTATCTATCTATCTATCTATCTATCTATCTATCCAGACATCCAGACATGTATCTATCTATCTATCTATCTATCTATCTATCTATCTATCTATCTATCTATCTATCTATCTATCTATCCAGACATCCAGACATTTATGTATGTATGTATGTATGTATGTATGTATGTATGTATGTATGTATCTATCTATCTATCTATCTATCTATCTATCTATCTATCTATCTATCTATCTATCTATCCAGACATCCAGACATGTATCTATCTATCTATCTATCTATCTATCTATCTATCTATCTATCTATCTATCTATCTATCTATCTATCTATCTATCTATCTATCTATCTATCCAGACATCCAGACATGTATCTATCTATCTATCTATCTATCTATCTATCTATCTATCTATCTATCTATCTATCTATCTATCTATCTATCTATCCAGACATCCAGACATGTATCTATCTATCTATCTATCTATCTATCTATCTATCTATCTATCTATCTATCTATCTATCTATCTATCTATCTATCTATCTATCTATCTATCCAGACTTCCAGACATGTATCTATCTATCTATCTATCTATCTATCTATCTATCTATCTATCTATCTATCTATCTATCTATCTATCTATCTATCTATCTATCTATCGAGACATCCAGACATGTATCTATCTATCTATCTATCTATCTATCTATCTATCTATCTATCTATCTATCTATCTATCTATCTATCTATCTATCTATCTATCCAGACATCCAGACATGTATCTATCTATCTATCTATCTATCTATCTATCTATCTATCTATCTATCTATCTATCTATCTATCTATCTATCCATCCAGACATCCAGACATTTATGTATCTATCTATCTATCTATCTATCTATCTATCTATCTATCTATCTATCTATCTATCTATCTATCTATCTATCTATCTATCCAGATATCCAGACATTTATGTATCTATCTATCTATCTATCTATCTATCTATCTATCTATCTATCTATCTATCTATCTATCTATCCATCCTGACGTCTATCTATCTATCTATCTATCTATCTATCTATCTATCTATCTATCTATCTATCATCTATCTATCTATCTATCTATCTATCTATCCAGACATCCAGACATGTATCTATCTATCTATCTATCTATCTATCTATCCAGACATCCAGACATGTATCTATCTATCTATCTATCTATCTATCTATCTATCTATCTATCTATCTATCTATCTATCTATCTATCTATCTATCTATCTATCTATCTATCTATCTATCCAGACATCCAGACATGTATCTATCTATCTATCTATCTATCTATCTATCTATCTATCTATCTATCTATCTATCTATCTATCTATCTATCTATCTATCTATCCAGACATCCAGACATGTATCTATCTATCTATCTATCTATCTATCTATCTATCTATCTATCTATCTATCTATCTATCTATCCATCCTGACGTCTATCTATCATCTATCTATCTATCTATCTATCTATCTATCTATCTATCTATCCATCCTGACGTCTATCTATCTATCTATCTATCTATCTATCTATCTATCTATCTATCCAGACATCCAGACATGTATGTATCTATCTATCTATCTATCTATCTATCTATCTATCTATCTATCTATCTATCTATCCAGACATGTATCTATCTATCTATCATCTATCTATCTATCTATATATCTATCTATCTATCCAGATATCCAGACATTTATCTATCTATCTATCTATTTATCTATCTATTTATCTATCTATCTATCTATCTATCTATCTATCTATCTATCTATCTATCTATCTATCTATCTATCTATCTATCTACCTATCCAGATATCCAGACATTTATCTATCTATCTATCTATCTATTTATCTATCTATTTATCTATCTATCTATCTATCTATCTATCTATCTATCTATCTATCTATCCAGATATCCAGACATTTATGTATCTATCTATCTATCTATCTATCTATCTATCTATCTATCCATCCTGACGTCTATCTATCATCTATCTATCTATCTATCTATCTATCTATCTATCTATCTATCCATCCAGACGTCTATCTATCTATCTTTCTATCTATCTATCTATCTATCTATCTATCATCTATCTATCTATCTATATATCTATCTATCTATCCAGATATCCAGACATTTATCTATCTATCTATCTATCTATCTATCTATCTATCTATCTATCTATCTATCTATCTATCTATCTATCTATCTATCTATCCAGACATCCAGACATGTATCTATCTATCTATCTATCTATCTATCTATCTATCTATCTATCTATCTATCTATCTATCTATCTATCTATCTATCTATCTATCCAGACATCCAGACATTTATGTATGTATGTATGTATGTATGTATGTATGTATGTATGTATCTATCTATCTATCTATCTATCTATCTATCTATCTATCCAGACATCCAGACATGTATCTATCTATCTATCTATCTATCTATCTATCTATCTATCTATCTATCTATCTATCTATCTATCTATCTATCTATCTATCTATCTATCCAGACATCCAGACATGTATCTATCTATCTATCTATCTATCTATCTATCTATCTATCTATCTATCTATCTATCTATCCAGATATCCAGACATTTATGTATCTATCTATCTATCTATCTATCTATCTATCTATCTATCTATCTATCCATCCTGACGTCTATCTATCTTCTATCTATCTATCTATCTATCTATCTATCTATCTATCTATCCATCCTGACGTCTATCTATCTATCTATCTATCTATCTATCTATCTATCTATCTATCATCTATCTATCTATCTATCTATCTATCTATCCAGATATCCAGACATTTATATATCTATCTATCTATTTATCTATCTATTTATCTATCTATCTATCTATCTATCTATCTATCCATCCTGACGTCTATCTATCATCTATCTATCTATCTATCTATCTATCTATCTATCTATCCATCCTGACGTCTATCTATCTATCTATCTATCTATCTATCTATCTATCTATCTATCTATCTATCTATCTATCTATCTATCTATCCATCCTGACGTCTATCTATCTATCTATCTATCTATCTATCTATCTATCTATCTATCTATCTATCTATCTATCTATCTATCTACCTATCCAGATATCCAGACATTTATATATCTATCTATCTATTTATCTATCTATCTATCTATCTATCTATCTATCTATCTATCTATCTATCTATCCAGACATCCAGACATGTATCTATCTATCTATCTATCTATCTATCTATCTATCTATCTATCTATCTATCTATCTATCTATCTATCTATCTATCTATCTATCTATCTATCTATCCAGACATCCAGACATGTATCTATCTATCTATCTATCTATCTATCTATCTATCTATCTATCTATCTATCTATCTATCTATCTATCTATCCAGACATCCAGACATGTATCTATCTATCTATCTATCTATCTATCTATCTATCTATCCAGACATCCAGACATGTATCTATCTATCTATCTATCTATCTATCCAGACATCCAGACATGTATCTATCTATCTATCTATCTATCTATCTATCTATCTATCTATCTATCTATCTATCTATCTATCCATCCTGACGTCTATCTATCTATCTATCTATCTATCTATCTATCTATCTATCTACCTATCTATCTATCTATCATCTATCTATCTATCTATCTATCTATCTATCTATCTATCCAGACATCCAGACATGTATCTATCTATCTATCTATCTATCTATCTATCTATCTATCTATCTATCTATCTACCTATCCAGATATCCAGACATTTATGTATCTATCTATCTATCTATCTATCTATCTATCTATCTATCTATCTATCCATCCTGACGTCTATCTATCATCTATCTATCTATCTATCTATCTATCTATCTATCTATCCATTCTGACGTCTATCTATCTATCTATCTATCTATCTATCTATCTATCTATCTATCCAGACATCCAGACATGTATGTATGTATCTATCTATCTATCTATCTATCTATCGATCTATCTATCTATCTATCTATCTATCTATCTATCTATCTATCTATCTATCTATCTATCCAGACATGTATCTATCTATCTATCTATCTATCTATCTATCTATCTATCTATCTATCTATCTATCTATCTATCTATCTATCTATCTATCCAGACATCCAGACATGTATCTATCTATCTATCTATCTATCTATCTATCTATCTATCTATCTATCTATCTATCTATCTATCTATCTATCTATCTATCTATCTATATATATATCTATCTATCCAGATATCCAGACATTTATGTATCTATCTATCTATCTATCTATCTATCTATCTATCTATCTATCTATCTATCTATCTATCTATCTATCTATCTATCTATCCAGACATCCAGACATGTATCTATCTATCTATCTATCTATCTATCTATCTATCTATCTATCTATCTATCTATCCAGACATCCAGACATTTATGTATCTATCTATCTATCTATCTATCTATCTATCTATCTATCTATCTATCTATCCATCCTGACGTCTATCTATCTATCTATCTATCTATCTATCTATCTATCTATCATCTATCTATCTATCTATATATCTATCTATCTATCCAGATATCCAGACATTTATCTATCTATCTATCTATTTATCTATCTATTTATCTATCTATCTATCTATCTATCTATCTATCTATCTATCTATCTATCTATCTATCTATCTATCTATCTACCTATCCAGATATCCAGACATTTATATATCTATCTATCTATCTATTTATCTATCTATTTATCTATCTATCTATCTATCTATCTATCTATCTATCTATCTATCCAGATATCCAGACATTTATGTATCTATCTATCTATCTATCTATCTATCTATCTATCCATCCTGACGTCTATCTATCATCTATCTATCTATCTATCTATCTATCTATCTATCTATCTATCTATCTATCTATCCATCCTGACGTCTATCTATCTATCTATCTATCTATCTATCTATCTATCTATCTATCATCTATCTATCTATCTATATATCTATCTATCTATCCAGATATCCAGACATTTATCTATCTATCTATCTATCTATCTATCTATCTATCTATCTATCTATCTATCTATCTATCTATCTATCTATCTATCTATCTATCTATCTATCCAGACATCCAGACATGTATCTATCTATCTATCTATCTATCTATCTATCTATCTATCTATCTATCTATCTATCTATCTATCTATCCAGACATCCAGACATTTATGTATGTATGTATGTATGTATGTATGTATGTATGTATGTATGTATCTATCTATCTATCTATCTATCTATCTATCTATCTATCTATCTATCTATCTATCCAGACATCCAGACATGTATCTATCTATCTATCTATCTATCTATCTATCTATCTATCTATCTATCTATCTATCTATCTATCTATCTATCTATCTATCTATCCAGACATCCAGACATGTATCTATCTATCTATCTATCTATCTATCTATCTATCTATCTATCTATCTATCTATCTATCTATCTATCTATCTATCCAGACATCCAGACATGTATCTATCTATCTATCTATCTATCTATCTATCTATCTATCTATCTATCTATCTATCTATCTATCTATCTATCTATCCAGACATCCAGACATGTATCTATCTATCTATCTATCTATCTATCTATCTATCTATCTATCTATCTATCTATCTATCTATCTATCTATCCAGACATCCAGACATGTATCTATCTATCTATCTATCTATCTATCTATCTATCTATCTATCTATCTATCTATCTATCTATCTATCTATCTATCTATCTATCTATCTATCCAGACATCCAGACATGTATCTATCTATCTATCTATCTATCTATCTATCTATCTATCTATCTATCTATCTATCCATCCAGACATCCAGACATTTATGTATGTATGTATGTATGTATGTATCTATCTATCTATCTATCTATCTATCTATCTATCTATCTATCTATCTATCCAGATATCCAGACATTTATGTATCTATCTATCTATCTATCTATCTATCTATCTATCTATCTATCTATCTATCTATCTATCTATCTATCTATCTATCTATCCATCCTGACGTCTATCTATCTATCTATCTATCTATCTATCTACCTATCTATCTATCTATCATCTATCTATCTATCTATCTATCTATCTATCCAGACATCCAGACATGTATCTATCTATCTATCTATCTATCTATCCAGACATCCAGACATGTATCTATCTATCTATCTATCTATCTATCTATCTATCTATCTATCTATCTATCTATCTATCTATCTATCTATCTATCCAGACATCCAGACATGTATCTATCTATCTATCTATCTATCTATCTATCTATCTATCTATCTATCTATCTATCTATCTATCTATCTATCTATCCAGACATCCAGACATGTATCTATCTATCTATCTATCTATCTATCTATCTATCTATCTATCTATCTATCTATCTATCTATCTATCTATCTATCCAGACATCCAGACATGTATCTATCTATCTATCTATCTATCTATCTATCTATCTATCTATCTATCTATCTATCTATCTATCTATCTATCTACCTATCCAGATATCCAGACATTTATATAT
>NW_027256885.1:74827525-74832525 GCF_029215685.1 Pituophis catenifer annectens
CTATCTATCTATCTATCTATCTATCTATCCAGACATCCAGACATGTATCTATCTATCTATCTATCTATCTATCTATCTATCTATCCAGACATCCAGACATGTATCTATCTATCTATCTATCTATCTATCTATCTATCTATCTATCTATCTATCTATCTATCTATCTATCTATCTATCCAGACATCCAGACATGTATCTATCTATCTATCTATCTATCTATCTATCTATCTATCTATCTATCTATCTATCTATCTATCTATCTATCTATCCAGACATCCAGACATGTATCTATCTATCTATCTATCTATCTATCTATCTATCTATCTATCTATCTATCTATCTATCTATCTATCTATCTATCTATCTATCTATCCAGACATCCAGACATGTATCTATCTATCTATCTATCTATCTATCTATCTATCTATCTATCTATCTATCTATCTATCTATCCATCCAGACATCCAGACATTTATGTATGTATGTATGTATCTATCTATCTATCTATCTATCTATCTATCTATCTATCTATCTATCTATCTATCTATCCAGATATCCAGACATTTATGTATCTATCTATCTATCTATCTATCTATCTATCTATCTATCTATCTATCTATCTATCTATCAATCTATCTATCCATCCTGACGTCTATCTATCTATCTATCTATCTATCTATCTATCTATCTATCTATCTACCTATCTATCTATCTATCATCTATCTATCTATCTATCTATCTATCTATCTATCTATCCAGACATCCAGACATGTATCTATCTATCTATCTATCTATCTATCTATCTATCTATCTATCTATCTATCTACCTATCCAGATATCCAGACATTTATGTATCTATCTATCTATCTATCTATCTATCCAGACATCCAGACATGTATCTATCTATCTATCTATCTATCTATCTATCTATCTATCTATCTATCTATCTATCTATCTATCTATCCAGACATCCAGACATTTATGTATCTATCTATCTATCTATCTATCTATCTATCTATCTATCTATCTATCTATCTATCTATCTATCTATCTATCTATCTATCTATCTATCTATCCAGACATGTATGTATCTATGTATCTATCTATCTATCTATCTATCTATCTATCTATCTATCTATCTATCTATCTATCTATCTATCTATCTATCTATCTATCTATCTATCCAGACATCCAGACATGTATCTATCTATCTATCTATCTATCTATCTATCTATCTATCTATCTATCTATCTATCTATCTATCTATCTATCTATCTATCTATCTACCTATCCAGATATCCAGACATTTATATATCTATCTATCTATTTATCTATCTATCTATCTATCTATCTATCTATCTATCTATCTATCTATCTATCCAGATATCCAGACATTTATGTATCTATCTATCTATCTATCTATCTATCTATCTATCTATCTATCTATCTATCTATCTATCCATCCTGACGTCTATCTATCATCTATCTATCTATCTATCTATCTATCTATCTATCTATCCATCCTGACGTCTATCTATCTATCTATCTATCTATCTATCTATCTATCTATCTATCTATCTATCTATCTCTCTATCTATCTATCTATCTTTCTATCTATCTATCTATCTATCTACCTATCCAGATATCCAGACATTTATATATCTATCTATCTATTTATCTATCTATTTATCTATCTATCTATCTATCTATCTATCTATCTATCTATCTATCTATCTATCCAGATATCCAGACATTTATGTATCTATCTATCTATCTATCTATCTATCTATCTATCTATCTATCTATCCATCCTGACGTCTATCTATCATCTATCTATCTATCTATCTATCTATTTATCTATCTATCTATCCATCCTGACGTCTATCTATCTATCTATCTATCTATCTATCTATCATCTATCTATCTATCTATATATCTATCTATCTATCCAGATATCCAGACATTTATGTATCTATCTATCTATCTATCTATCTATCTATCTATCTATCTATCTATCTATCTATCTATCTATCCAGACATCCAGACATGTATCTATCTATCTATCTATCTATCTATCTATCTATCTATCTATCTATCTATCTATCTATCTATCCAGACATCCAGACATTTATGTATGTATGTATGTATGTATGTATGTATGTATGTATGTATGTATGTATCTATCTATCTATCTATCTATCTATCTATCTATCTATCTATCTATCTATCTATCTATCTATCTATCCAGACATCCAGACATGTATCTATCTACCTATCTATCTATCTATCTATCTATCTATCTATCTATCTATCTATCTATCTATCTATCTATCTATCCAGACATCCAGACATGTATCTATCTATCTATCTATCTATCTATCTATCTATCCAGACATCCAGACATGTATCTATCTATCTATCTATCTATCTATCTATCTATCTATCTATCTATCTATCTATCTATCTATCTATCTATCTATCTATCTATCCAGACATCCAGACATGTATCTATCTATCTATCTATCTATCTATCTATCTATCTATCTATCTATCTATCTATCTATCTATCTATCTATCTATCTATCCAGACATCCAGACATGTATCTATCTATCTATCTATCTATCTATCTATCTATCTATCTATCTATCTATCTATCTATCTATCTATCTATCTATCCAGACATCCAGACATGTATCTATCTATCTATCTATCTATCTATCTATCTATCTATCTATCTATCTATCTATCTATCTATCTATCTATCTATCCATCCAGACATCCAGACATTTATGTATCTATCTATCTATCTATCTATCTATCTATCTATCTATCTATCTATCTATCTATCTATCTATCTATCTATCTATCTATCTATCCAGACATCCAGACATGTATCTATCTATCTATCTATCTATCTATCTATCTATCTATCTATCTATCTATCTATCTATCTATCTATCTATCTATCCAGACATCCAGACATGTATCTATCTATCTATCTATCTATCTATCTATCTATCTATCTATCTATCCATCCTGACGTCTATCTATCATCTATCTATCTATCTATCTATCTATCTATCTATCTATCCATCCTGACGTCTATCTATCTATCTATCTATCTATCTATCTATCTATCTATCTATCATCTATCTATCTATCTATCTTTCTATCTATCTATCTATCTATCCAGATATCCAGACATTTATGTATGTATCTATCTATCTATCTATCTATCTATCTATCTATCTATCTATCTATCTATCTATCTATCTATCTATCTATCTATCCAGACATCCAGACATGTATCTATCTATCTATCTATCTATCTATCTATCTATCTATCTATCTATCTATCTATCTATCTATCTATCTATCTATCTATCCAGACATCCAGACATGTATCTATCTATCTATCTATCTATCTATCTATCTATCTATCTATCTATCTATCTATCTATCTATCTATCTATCTATCTATCTATCTATCCAGACATCCAGACATGTATCTATCTATCTATCTATCTATCTATCTATCTATCTATCTATCTATCTATCTATCTATCTATCTATCTATCTATCTATCTATCTATCTACCTATCCAGATATCCAGACATTTATATATCTATCTATCTATTTATCTATCTATTTATCTATCTATCTATCTATCTATCTATCTATCTATCTATCTATCTATCCAGATATCCAGACATTTATGTATCTATCTATCTATCTATCTATCTATCTATCTATCTATCTATCTATCCATCCTGACGTCTATCTATCATCTATCTATCTATCTATCTATCTATCTATCTATCTATCTATCCATCCTGACGTCTATCTATCTATCTATCTATCTATCTATCTATCTATCTATCTATCTATCTATCTATCTATCATCTATCTATCTATCTATCTATATATCTATCTATCTATCCAGATATCAAGACATTTATCTATCTATCTATCTATCTATCTATCTATCTATCTATCTATCTATCTATCTATCTATCTATCTATCTATCTATCTATCCAGACATCCAGACATGTATCTATCTATCTATCTATCTATCTATCTATCTATCTATCTATCTATCTATCTATCTATCTATCTATCTATCTATCTATCCAGACATCCAGACATGTATCTATCTATCTATCTATCTATCTATCTATCTATCTATCTATCTATCTATCTATCTATCTATCTATCTATCTATCCAGACATCCAGACATGTATCTATCTATCTATCTATCTATCTATCTATCTATCTATCTATCTATCTATCTATCTATCTATCTATCTATCTATCTATCTATCTATCCAGACATCCAGACATGTATCTATCTATCTATCTATCTATCTATCTATCTATCTATCTATCTATCTATCTATCTATCTATCTATCTATCTATCTATCTATCTATCTATCTATCTATCCAGACATGTATCTATCTATCTATCTATCTATCTATCTATCTATCTATCTATCTATCTATCTATCTATCTATCTATCTATCTATCTATCTATCTATCCAGACATCCAGACATTTATGTATCTATCTATCTATCTATCTATCTATCTATCTATCTATCTATCTATCTATCTATCTATCTATCTATCTATCTATCCAGACATCCAGACATGTATCTATCTATCTATCTATCTATCTATCTATCTATCTATCTATCTATCTATCTATCTATCTATCCAGACATCCAGACATGTATCTATCTATCTATCTATCTATCTATCTATCTATCTATCTATCTATCTATCCATCCTGACGTCTATCTATCATCTATCTATCTATCTATCTATCTATCTATCTATCTATCTATCTATCCATCCTGACGTCTATCTATCTATCTATCTATCTATCTATCTATCTATCTATCTATCTATCATCTATCTATCTATCTATATATCTATCTATCTATCCAGATATCCAGACATTTATGTATCTATCTATCTATCTATCTATCTATCTATCT
>NW_027256885.1:74835025-74837525 GCF_029215685.1 Pituophis catenifer annectens
ATCTATCTATCTATCTATCTATCTATCTATCTATCCAGACATCCAGACATGTATCTATCTATCTATCTATCTATCTATCTATCTATCTATCTATCTATCTATCTATCTATCTATCCAGACATCCAGACATTTATGTATGTATGTATGTATGTATGTATGTATGTATCTATCTATCTATCTATCTATCTATCTATCTATCTATCCATCCTGACGTCTATCTATCATCTATCTATCTATCTATCTATCTATCTATCTATCTATCTATCTATCTATCTATCTATCTATCCAGACATCCAGACATGTATCTATCTATCTATCTATCTATCTATCTATCTATCTATCTATCTATCTATCTATCTATCTATCTATCCAGACATCCAGACATTTATGTATGTATGTATGTATGTATGTATTTATGTATGTATGTATCTATCTATCTATCTATCTATCTATCTATCTATCTATCTATCTATCTATCTATCTATCTATCTATCCAGACATCCAGACATGTATCTATCTATCTATCTATCTATCTATCTATCTATCTATCTATCTATCTATCTATCTATCTATCTATCTATCCAGACATCCAGACATGTATCTATCTATCTATCTATCTATCTATCTATCTATCTATCTATCTATCTATCTATCTATCTATCTATCCAGACATCCAGACATTTATGTATGTATGTATGTATGTATGTATGTATGTATCTATCTATCTATCTATCTATCTATCTATCTATCTATCTATCTATCTATCTATCTATCTATCTATCTATCCAGACATCCAGACATGTATCTATCTATCTATCTATCTATCTATCTATCTATCTATCTATCTATCTATCTATCTATCTATCTATCTATCTATCTATCTATCCAGACATCCAGACATGTATCTATCTATCTATCTATCTATCTATCTATCTATCTATCTATCTATCTATCTATCTATCTATCTATCTATCTATCTATCTATCTATCCAGACATCCAGACATTTATGTATGTATGTATGTATGTATGTATGTATGTATCTATCTATCTATCTATCTATCTATCTATCTATCTATCTATCTATCTATCTATCCAGACATCCAGACATGTATCTATCTATCTATCTATCTATCTATCTATCTATCTATCTATCTATCTATCTATCTATCTATCTATCTATCTATCCAGACATCCAGACATGTATCTATCTATCTATCTATCTATCTATCTATCTATCTATCTATCTATCTATCTATCTATCTATCCAGACATCCAGACATTTATGTATGTATGTATGTATGTATGTATGTATGTATGTATGTATGTATGTATCTATCTATCTATCTATCTATCTATCTATCTATCTATCTATCTATCTATCCAGACATCCAGACATGTATGTATCTATCTATCTATCTATCTATCTATCTATCTATCTATCTATCTATCTATCTATCTATCTATCTATCCAGACATCCAGACATTTATGTATGTATGTATGTATGTATCTATCTATCTATCTATCTATCTATCTATCTATCTATCTATCTATCTATCTATCTATCTATCCAGACATCCAGACATGTATCTATCTATCTATCTATCTATCTATCTATCTATCTATCTATCTATCTATCTATCTATCTATCTATCTATCTATCTATCCAGACATCCAGACATGTATGTATCTATCTATCTATCTATCTATCTATCTATCTATCTATCTATCTATCTATCTATCTATCTATCTATCTATCTATCTATCCAGACATCCAGACATTTATGTATGTATGTATCTATCTATCTATCTATCTATCTATCTATCTATCTATCTATCTATCTATCTATCTATCTATCTATCTATCTATCTATCCAGACATCCAGACATGTATCTATCTATCTATCTATCTATCTATCTATCTATCTATCTATCTATCTATCTATCTATCTATCTATCTATCTATCTATCTATCCAGACATCCAGACATGTATCTATCTATCTATCTATCTATCTATCTATCTATCTATCTATCTATCTATCTATCTATCTATCTATCTATCTATCTATCTATCTATCTATCTATCCAGACATCCAGACATGTATCTATCTATCTATCTATCTATCTATCTATCTATCTATCTATCTATCTATCTATCTATCTATCTATCTATCCATCCAGACATCCAGACATTTATGTATCTATCTATCTATCTATCTATCTACCTATCTATCTATCTATCTATCTATCTATCTATCTATCTATCTATCTATCTATCTATCCAGACATCCAGACATTTATGTATGTATGTATGTATGTATGTATTTATGTATGTATGTATCTATCTATCTATCTATCTATCTATCTATCTATCTATCTATCTATCTATCTATCTATCTATCTATCTATCTATCTATCCAGACATCCAGACATGTATCTATCTATCTATCTATCTATCTATCTATCTATCTATCTATCTATCTATCTATCTATCTATCTA
>NW_027256885.1:74842525-74850025 GCF_029215685.1 Pituophis catenifer annectens
ATCTATCCAGACATCCAGACATGTATCTATCTATCTATCTATCTATCTATCTATCTATCTATCTATCTATCTATCTATCTATCTATCTATCTATCTATCCAGACATCCAGACATTTATCTATCTATCTATCTATCTATCTATCTATCTATCTATCTATCTATCTATCTATCTATCTATCTACTACTTATCTATCTACTTATCCATCCAGACTTCTGTCTGCCTCTCTGTCTGTCTGTATGTCTGTCTATCTATCTATCTATCTATCTATCTATCTATCTATCTATCTATCTATCTATCTATCCAGACATCCAGACATTTATGTATGTATGTATGTATGTATGTATGTATGTATCTATCTATCTATCTATCTATCTATCTATCTATCTATCTATCCTGACGTCTATCTATCTATCTATCTATCTATCTATCTATCTATCATCTATCTATCTATCTATCTATCTATCTATCTATCTATCTATCTATCCAGACATCCAGACATGTATCTATCTATCTATCTATCTATCTATCTATCTATCTATCTATCTATCTATCTATCTATCTATCTATCTATCTATCCAGACATCCAGACATTTATGTATCTATCTATCTATCTATCTATCTATCTATCTATCTATCTATCTATCTATCTATCTATCTATCTATCTATCCAGACATCCAGACATGTATCTATCTATCTATCTATCTATCTATCTATCTATCTATCTATCTATCTATCTATCTATCTATCTATCTATCTATCTATCTATCTATCTATCTATCCAGACATCCAGACATGTATCTATCTATCTATCTATCTATCTATCTATCTATCTATCTATCTATCTATCTATCTATCTATCTATCTATCTATCTATCTATCTATCTATCTATCCAGACATCCAGACATGTATCTATCTATCTATCTATCTATCTATCTATCTATCTATCTATCTATCTATCTATCTATCTATCTATCTATCTATCTATCCAGACATCCAGCCATTTATGTATCTATCTATCTATCTATCTATCTATCTATCTATCTATCTATCTATCTATCTATCTATCTATCTATCTATCTATCTATCCAGACATCCAGACATGTATCTATCTATCTATCTATCTATCTATCTATCTATCTATCTATCTATCTATCTATCTATCTATCTATCTATCCAGACATCCAGACATTTATGTATGTATGTATGTATGTATGTATGTATGTATGTATCTATCTATCTATCTATCTATCCATCCTGACGTCTATCTATCATCTATCTATCTATCTATCTATCTATCTATCTATCTATCTATCTATCTATCCAGACATCCAGACATGTATCTATCTATCTATCTATCTATCTATCTATCTATCTATCTATCTATCTATCTATCTATCTATCCAGACATCCAGACATTTATGTATGTATGTATGTATGTATCTATCTATCTATCTATCTATCTATCTATCTATCTATCTATCTATCTATCTATCTATCTATCTATCCAGACATCCAGACATGTATCTATCTATCTATCTATCTATCTATCTATCTATCTATCTATCTATCTATCTATCTATCTATCTATCTATCTATCTATCTATCTATCCAGACATCCAGACATGTATCTATCTATCTATCTATCTATCTATCTATCTATCTATCTATCTATCTATCTATCTATCTATCTATCCAGACATCCAGACATTTATGTATGTATGTATGTATGTATGTATGTATGTATGTATGTATGTATCTATCTATCTATCTATCTATCTATCTATCTATCTATCTATCTATCTATCTATCTATCTATCCAGACATCCAGACATGTATCTATCTATCTATCTATCTATCTATCTATCTATCTATCTATCTATCTATCTATCTATCTATCTATCTATCTATCTATCTATCCAGACATCCAGACATGTATCTATCTATCTATCTATCTATCTATCTATCTATCTATCTATCTATCTATCTATCTATCTATCTATCTATCTATCTATCTATCTATCCAGACATCCAGACATTTATGTATGTATGTATGTATGTATGTATGTATGTATGTATGTATCTATCTATCTATCTATCTATCTATCTATCTATCTATCTATCTATCTATCTATCTATCTATCCAGACATCCAGACATGTATCTATCTATCTATCTATCTATCTATCTATCTATCTATCTATCTATCTATCTATCTATCTATCTATCTATCTATCTATCTATCTATCTATCTATCTATCCAGACATCCAGACATGTATCTATCTATCTATCTATCTATCTATCTATCTATCTATCTATCTATCTATCTATCTATCTATCTATCCAGACATCCAGACATTTATGTATGTATGTATGTATGTATGTATGTATGTATGTATATATGTATCTATCTATCTATCTATCTATCTATCTATCTATCTATCTATCTATCTATCTATCCAGACATCCAGACATGTATCTATCTATCTATCTATCTATCTATCTATCTATCTATCTATCTATCTATCTATCTATCTATCTATCTATCCAGACATCCAGACATTTATGTATGTATGTATGTATGTATCTATCTATCTATCTATCTATCTATCTATCTATCTATCTATCTATCTATCTATCTATCTATCTATCTATCCAGATATCCAGACATTTATATATCTATCTATCTATTTATCTATCTATTTATTTATCTATCTATCTATCTATCTATCTATCTATCTATCTATCTATCTATCCAGACATCCAGACATGTATCTATCTATCTATCTATCTATCTATCTATCTATCTATCTATCTATCTATCTATCTATCTATCTATCTATCTATCTATCTATCCAGACATCCAGACATTTATGTATGTATGTATGTATCTATCTATCTATCTATCTATCTATCTATCTATCTATCTATCTATCTATCTATCTATCTATCTATCTATCCAGACATCCAGACATGTATCTATCTATCTATCTATCTATCTATCTATCTATCTATCTATCTATCTATCTATCTATCTATCTATCTATCTATCTATCTATCTATCTATCTATCTATCTATCCAGACATCCAGACATGTATCTATCTATCTATCTATCTATCTATCTATCTATCTATCTATCTATCTATCTATCTATCTATCTATCTATCTATCCAGACATCCAGACATGTATCTATCTATCTATCTATCTATCTATCTATCTATCTATCTATCTATCTATCTATCTATCTATCTATCTATCTATCTATCTATCTATCCAGACATCCAGACATTTATGTATGTATCTATCTACCTATCTATCTATCTATCTATCTATCTATCTATCTATCTATCTATCTATCTATCTATCTATCTATCCAGACATCCAGACATGTATCTATCTATCTATCTATCTATCTATCTATCTATCTATCTATCTATCTATCTATCTATCTATCTATCTATCTATCTATCTATCTATCTATCCAGACATCCAGACATGTATCTATCTATCTATCTATCTATCTATCTATCTATCTATCTATCTATCTATCTATCTATCTATCTATCTATCTATCTATCTATCTATCTATCCAGACATGTATCTATCTATCTATCTATCTATCTATCTATCTATCTATCCAGACATCCAGACATTTATGTATCTATCTATCTATCTATCTATCTATCTATCTATCTATCTATCTATCTATCTATCTATCTATCTATCTATCTATCCAGACATCCAGACATGTATCTATCTATCTATCTATCTATCTATCTATCTATCTATCTATCTATCTATCTATCTATCTATCTATCTATCTATCTATCTATCTATCTATCCAGACATCCAGACATGTATCTATCTATCTATCTATCTATCTATCTATCTATCTATCTATCTATCTATCTATCTATCTATCCATCCTGACGTCTATCTATCATCTATCTATCTATCTATCTATCTATCTATCTATCTATCTATCCATCCTGACGTCTATCTATCTATCTATCTATCTATCTATCTATCTATCTATCTATCATCTATCTATCTATCTATATATCTATCTATCTATCCAGATATCCAGACATTTATGTATCTATCTATCTATCTATCTATCTATCTATCTATCTATCTATCTATCTATCTATCTATCTATCTATCTATCTATCTATCTATCTATCTATCCAGACATCCAGACATGTATCTATCTATCTATCTATCTATCTATCTATCTATCTATCTATCTATCTATCTATCTATCTATCTATCTATCTATCTATCTATCCAGACATCCAGACATTTAGGTATGTATGTATGTATGTATGTATGTATCTATCTATCTATCTATCTATCTATCTATCTATCTATCTATCTATCTATCCAGACATCCAGACATGTATCTATCTATCTATCTATCTATCTATCTATCTATCTATCTATCTATCTATCTATCTATCTATCTATCTATCTATCTATCTATCTATCTATCTATCTATCCAGACATCCAGACATGTATCTATCTATCTATCTATCTATCTATCTATCTATCTATCTATCTATCTATCTATCTATCTATCTATCTATCTATCTATCTATCCAGACATCCAGACATGTATCTATCTATCTATCTATCTATCTATCTATCTATCTATCTATCTATCTATCTATCCATCCTGACGTCTATCTATCATCTATCTATCTATCTATCTATCTATCTATCTATCTATCTATCCATCCTGACGTCTATCTATCTATCTATCTATCTATCTATCTATCTATCTATCTATCATCTATCTATCTATCTATATATCTATCTATCTATCCAGATATCCAGACATTTATGTATCTATCTATCTATCTATCTATCTATCTATCTATCTATCTATCTATCTATCTATCTATCTATCTATCTATCTATCTATCTATCTATCCAGACATCCAGACATGTATCTATCTATCTATCTATCTATCTATCTATCTATCTATCTATCTATCTATCTATCTATCTATCTATCTATCTATCTATCCAGACATCCAGACATTTAGGTATGTATGTATGTATGTATGTATGTATGTATCTATCTATCTATCTATCTATCTATCTATCTATCTATCTATCTATCTATCTATCCAGACATCCAGACATGTATCTATCTATCTATCTATCTATCTATCTATCTATCTATCTATCTATCTATCTATCTATCTATCTATCTATCTATCTATCTATCCAGACATCCAGACATGTATCTATCTATCTATCTATCTATCTATCTATCTATCTATCTATCTATCTATCTATCTATCTATCTATCTATCTATCTTTCTATCTATCTATCTATCTATCTATCTATCCAGACATCCAGACATGTATCTATCTATCTATCTATCTATCTATCTATCTATCTATCTATCTATCTATCTATCTATCTATCTATCTATCTATCTATCTATCTATCTATCCAGACATCCAGACATGTATCTATCTATCTATCTATCTATCTATCTATCTATCTATCTATCTATCTATCTATCTATCTATCCAGACATCCAGACATTTATGTATGTATGTATGTATGTATGTATGTATGTATGTATGTATGTATGTATGTATCTATCTATCTATCTATCTATCTATCTATCTATCTATCTATCTATCTATCTATCTATCTATCCAGACATCCAGACATGTATCTATCTATCTATCTATCTATCTATCTATCTATCTATCTATCTATCTATCTATCTATCTATCTATCTATCTATCTATCTATCTATCTATCCAGACATCCAGACATGTATCTATCTATCTATCTATCTATCTATCTATCTATCTATCTATCTATCTATCTATCTATCTATCTATCTATCTATCTATCCAGACATCCAGACATGTATCTATCTATCTATCTATCTATCTATCTATCTATCTATCTATCTATCTATCTATCTATCTATCTATCTATCTATCTATCTATCTATCTATCTATCTATCCAGACATCCAGACATGTATCTATCTATCTATCTATCTATCTATCTATCTATCTATCTATCTATCTATCTATCTATCTATCTATCTATCTATCTATCTATCTATCCAGACATCCAGACATGTATCTATCTATCTATCTATCTATCTATCTATCTATCTATCTATCTATCTATCTATCTATCTATCTATCTATCTATCCAGACATCCAGACATGTATCTATCTATCTATCTATCTATCTATCTATCTATCTATCTATCCAGACATCCAGACATTTATGTATGTATGTATGTATGTATGTATGTATGTATGTATGTATCTATCTATCTATCTATCTATCTATCTATCTATCTATCTATCTATCTATCCAGACATCCAGACATGTATCTATCTATCTATCTATCTATCTATCTATCTATCTATCTATCTATCTATCTATCTATCTATCTATCTATCTATCTATCTATCTATCTATCTATCCAGACATCCAGACATGTATCTATCTATCTATCTATCTATCTATCTATCTATCTATCTATCTATCTATCTATCTATCCAGACATCCAGACATTTATGTATGTATGTATGTATGTATGTATGTATGTATCTATCTATCTATCTATCTATCTATCTATCTATCTATCTATCTATCTATCTATCTATCTATCTATCCAGACATCCAGACATGTATCTATCTATCTATCTATCTATCTATCTATCTATCTATCTATCTATCTATCTATCTATCTATCTATCTATCTATCTATCTATCTATCCAGACATCCAGACATGTATCTATCTATCTATCTATCTATCTATCTATCTATCTATCTATCTATCTATCTATCTATCTATCTATCTATCTATCTATCTATCCAGACATCCAGACATGTATCTATCTATCTATCTATCTATCTATCTATCTATCTATCTATCTATCTATCTATCTATCCAGACATCCAGACATTTATGTATGTATGTATGTATGTATGTATGTATGTATGTATCTATCTATCTATCTATCTATCTATCTATCTATCTATCTATCTATCTATCCAGACATCCAGACATGTATCTATCTATCTATCTATCTATCTATCTATCTATCTATCTATCTATCTATCTATCTATCTATCTATCCAGACATCCAGACATGTATCTATCTATCTATCTATCTATCTATCTATCTATCTATCTATCTATCTATCTATCTATCTATCTATCTATCTATCCAGACATCCAGACATTTATGTTTGTATGTATGTATGTATGTATCTATCTATCTATCTATCTATCTATCTATCTATCTATCTATCTATCTATCTATCTATCTATCCAGACATCCAGACATGTATCTATCTATCTATCTATCTATCTATCTATCTATCTATCTATCTATCTATCTATCTATCTATCTATCTATCTATCCAGACATCCAGACATTTATGTATGTATGTATGTATGTATGTATGTATGTATGTATGTATGTATGTATGTATATATG